>NW_024868930.1:0-48597 GCF_013358625.1 Macadamia integrifolia
GCCCGACGAGTCATGTAGGACAGTCGGCAACCCCGGTGGTACATTCAAGAGGGCCAATCGTACTGCTTTTAAATTGCTGGAGTCAGCACCTTTATTTTCAGTCATTTACATTTCTGTTGAGAGCCGGTGGACGGCATTGTCTTTACTTTTCCGAGTACTCACGGTGGGCCTGCTCCGACAGCCCTATGGGTGTATCGCGGGAGGGAGTTCGCGGCTCGTACCCGGAGTATACGCGCACTGTGGTTGTAGTAGCACTAAAACCAAGGACTTAGTAATGTTGCTTAGGTGGATGTGATCTAAAATGTATAGCATGGCATGTAGTGCATATGATGTGTTGTGATGTGTGGACTGCTGCGTGGTCCCTCTTTCTACTTACTGAGCTAGTGAGCTCATCCCACGTGTACACCCCTTTTTAAATGATTTTGCAGGTCATACATCTGAGGAGCATGGGGTGGGTCCCACAGTCGAGTTTCCTGAAGAGGACTGGTGGACCCCTGAGGAGTTAGAGCACGGCGCTGACTGCTTGTGCGAGAGCTGTGCTGTGGGACAGCAGTTCTGAGGCCGAGCTGATCTCCACCTTGGAGGCCGTGCTGAGCTCCACTTCCAAGGCCGAGCTGAGCTCTCCTATGTGATGCCGACCTGGGCACAACCCTTGATGCCGAGCTGAGCTCCAGCCTTGATACCGAGCCGAGCTGTGTACTCTGATGGTTTTTGATGATTTCCTGTATATACTTGATATTTGAATTTTATTCTTTTTGTGTATATATCATGCCTTCGGGCCCAAATGTATATAATTATTGTATCACCATTCGGGTATCAAGTATATGGGATTTATTCACAGGTAAAACTTAGTCTTCCGCTGATCTGATGAGCTTATGTTAGTGTTTGTATGCTGTGGTGGAATACAGTATCTGATGATCCTGGCAGGTTTGGGTTAACCGGTGTTAACTCGGTCACCGCTCCGGTTCAGGGTGAACGGGGTGTGACACAATCCATCCGAGAAATGACACATTTATGGATTCTAATAATCATGATGCCCTCATGTTTATGTCCAAAGTCCATTTCCTCAACGTTTCATCCAATGAGCTCTTGAATTTTCCTAAAACCATCACAAACAAAAGAGATATGATCACTTATCAAAGCATTAATTATTAGCTAATGACTCAAACAAGCCTTTACCATTGTTGCATCAAGCTCTTCTTTTTTTTTTTTTTTATTGATCAAGGATGGGGAATAAACTGGACTTGATAAACTGGTGTCGGGTGGCGATTTTCTTTTAAAGGATGGAATCCTCGATAAGAGTAGACGGACCATAGGTGAATGATAGATACCTAATGGCCTTACTTGCCAAATGGCGATTCTTGGGGGATAGAATTCTGGATAAGAAGTGACGGACCAATGGATGGATGACAGATACCTAATGGCCTTTCATGCCAAATGGCGATTTCTTGGGGGACACAAACTATGATGATCTTTTAAGATACTTTGATTATTAATCGAGGAACCAATTTATTACCTTTAAATGGTTGCGACCGCACTTGCATATGTCAAGTAGCCTACGTATCCCTCAAAAGGAATCAAGTCTGACGTAGTTTAGGCTCTTCACCCTTTCAGACATAGTATTTCTTGAGTTGATCCTTGTTGATCAATCCAGGTATTTCTTTGCCATTGTGGTCTATGAGTTTCATAGATTTGCCTAGTAAAATCTCTTTGACTGTGAATGGGCTGCTCCAGTTGGGCCTGAATTTTTCTCTTGGGTCATGAATTAAGGCTCTTTGTTCTCGAAGAACAAGTTCGCCCTCCTCTATATGGCGGGGCTTTACATTCTTGTTAAAGGCGCTAGCCATTCTCGATTGATATTTCTTCAGATTATCCATGGCTTTCATGCGCCTTTCATCGAGAAAATTGAGCTCGTCATATCTGGCCTTCAACCACTCTCCTTCAGATAGCTGACTATCAAGAAGCACCCTCAGGGATGATACCAAGATTTCCACAGGTAGAACCGCCTCAACCCCATATACCAAGGAGAAAGAGGTTGCCCTTGTCGAGGATCGTACAAAAGTCCGGTATGCCCACAAGGCAAGGGGTAACTTATCAGCCCAATCCTTGTGTGTTTTCACCATTTTTTGCAAGATGACTTTAATGTTTTTGTTGGCTACTTCTACTATCCCATTGGTATGCGGCCTGTAAGTGGTAGAGAGATGCCTTCAGATACCGAACTTTGTGCAGATTTTATTGGTCTTGCCCCAGAAATGGGATACCTGATCGGATATCAATTCTTGAGGTACTCCATATTGAGAAATGATAATCTCTTGGATGAATTTTTCCACCTTAGAAGATGTGAGGACCATATAAGACTAAGCTTCTACCCACTTGGTGAAATAATCAATGGCTATCAAGATGAACTCGTGACCATTAGATGCCTTGGGGTTGATCTTCTCAATGATGTCGATGCCCCAAGTGGAGAATGGCCATGGTGAATTGAGCGAATGCAACTCTGTTGGCAGGATATGTATGATGTTGGCAAATATTTGACATTTGTGGCATTTCTTGACAAAGTCCACACAATCCACATCCATGGAGTTCCAGTAATATCCCAACCTGAGGATTTTGTTAGATAACATCTTGGCATTCATGTGAGGTCCACAAAGACCTTGATGAATTTCCTCTATGATGGTTATAGCTTGTTCCTCTTCCACACACAACAACTGTATTCCGTCATAGGATCTCTTGTATAATAGATCCTCTTAAAGAATAAACTGGGTGGCATATCTTCTCATAAATTTCTTCTCTGTCAGTTGCTTCAACTAGGTATTTTCTTTCCCTGATGAAATCCACTATGTGAGCAAACCAAGACCGACCATCCATAGTGAGAGAGTTCACTGAATTCTAATAAATGGGCCTGCTTCTTTGTTCTACCAAGAATGGTCGGACCCTGGCCATAGGGTTGCATTCTACCATGGAATCCAAGGTTGCAAGGGCATCAGCAAACCTGTTATTATCTCTCTAGAAGTATTCAAACGATATCTTTTCAAAATGTCCAATCACCTTTTCCAGATGTTCTTGATACGGCTTTAGATTTTCATCTCTAGTTCCCTGTGTTTGGAAGATGACGATGGATGAATTGCCGTAAACCTTGATCCTTTTCACACCAATAGTCAAAGCAATTTCGAGCCCCAAAGCACAAGCTTTATATTCAATAATATTGTTGGCACAGGGGAAGTCGAGGGGGAATAATGAAGGCAAATAAAGGCCATCAAGAGTGACAAGCAATATTCCTGCACCCCATCCCTTCTGATTGGCTGCTCCATCAAAGAATAACTGCCATTCATTAATTGTGTCTTCATCCTTTATTGCGGTGATTCCTTCATCGGGAAACAAATCATCCAAGGATCTTCCATCTTCTGTGGGGTGGGTAGCCAAATGGTTGGCTATGGCCTACCCCTTAATAGATTTCTGAGAAATATAGGTGATGTCAAACTCTAATAGTAAAAGTAACCAATGGGCCATCCTTCTTATTAAGGCTGGTTTCTCGAAGAGGTATTTGATGGGATCCATCCTTCAGATCAAGTGAACCGGATAGGAAACCATATAGTATCGTAACCTTTTTGTTGCCCAAATCAATGCAGCACAAGTTCTTTCCAAAGATGTGTACTGCGTCTCATATTCTAGGAACTTCTTGCTGAGGCAATATATGGCATGCTTTGCCCCTTCTTTCAACTCCTTTTGTGCTAGCAATGAGCTTATGGAATATTCTCCCACGGATATGTACAAGAGAAGTGGTTCTCATTTCACCGGCTATGTCAATACTGGTGGGTGCATAAGGTATCCCTTGATTTTGTCAAAAGCCTATTGACATTGGTCATTCCATTTCGTGGGTAGATCTTTCTTCAACAACTTGAAAATTGGTTCACAGATTGTAGTCAACTGAGCTATGCTAATATACTGGATGTGACCTAGAAATCCTCATATTTGCTTCTCAATTCGAGGTGTGGGCATTTCCTGAATTGCCTTGATTTTGATAGGGTCGACTTCAATGCTTCTTTCACTCACCAAGAAACATAACAACTTTCCTGCTATTGCCCCAAATACACACTTCTGAGGGTTCAACTTCAGTTGATACTTCTTGATTCTTCCCGGGAATATGCCCCTGCCGATCTTTTGACTTTACTATCATGTCGTCCACATAGACTTCCACATCATTGTTCATCATGTCATGTAATATGGCTGTAGCTGCTCTCTGATAAGTTGCCCCAATGTTCTTTAGTCCAAAAGGCATCACCTTGTAATAATAAGTTCCCCATGGAGTGGTGAAGGCTGTCTTCTCACGATCTTCTGGGTGCATGCTTATTTGGTTGTATCCCGAGAATCCATCCATAAATGATAACAAAGCATGCCCCATCATATTATGCACCAATACATCAAGGTGACGTAATGGGAAGTCATCTTTAGGGCTCACTTTGTTAAGATCTTGGAAGTCCACGCACATTCATACCTTGCCATCTTTCTTCGGTACTAGTACAATGTTGGCCAACCATTGGGGGTACTTTACTACTTGTAGAAACCCTGCATTCCATTGTTTTACAACTTCTTCTTTGATCTTCTCACTTCATTCTGGTCGCATTCTTTTGAGCTTCTATTTTACCAGGCCAAAGTAAGTTGGCAATTGATGCTACACGATGTTGGGGTCGATACCAGGCATATCCTCATAAGACCAAGCAAAGACCTTGGTGAATTCCTTCAGAAGACTAATCATCTATTCTACTTCTTCGTCATCAAGGGTAGTATCAATTTTTACCTCCCAATTGCATTGGTCAATTCCTAGATTAATAACCTGAGTATCCTCACGGATGGGTTTGGCTTTCTTTGGTTTGTATTGTTTTATTGATTCTTGATATTTATTAAGATCATCATCCGAAAAAGGAGGCAAGTCATACTCAAAATCAAAAATTTCATTCATGAAAGAAGTAACATACTCGACATACAAGGACTCTGGACTCTCCTCAAGAGGGGAGGCTGACATGAAATCATAAACAATAGACTTAACTACAGACTTGATAACTGGCTTGATGCTTTTGCCAGGGGTGTTCAGGCAAGTTGACTCAATAGCATGAGCAAACTTGAAGTTTTCTCTAATACTTGTCCAGTTCAAGAGCGGTTCAATGGCTTGATGGATGAGGAGGTGTGGCAAAGGGCCTTCTTCTCCTTTTAAAAAGGTTGCTGCCATTTCTTCAGTGGTGCAATGATTCTTCTGCGTAGGTGCCTGCTTTTTCACGAATACCAGCTCGTCAATCTTGTACTCTCAAAAGCCGAACTTTCTGAGGGGTGAAGATTGGTGGAGACTACTCAATCCTTTTTCTATGAAGTCCATCTTTTTGAGCCTATTGATGGAAGCCATACAGGTGCCTCAGTCACATCTTTGACCACCTTCACGGGCCTTCCCATTACAGTTGGTTCAGGCACATTATATATAGACCATCATTTTCTGTGCTCTCCTTTTCTTTGTATACGTACTTCTTCCTCTGAAAGGACGAGGCTTGTGCTCATGCAACTCTTGGGCTCTTGGTTCTTGTAAGAGGGAGCAAATGTAGTGTTTCAAATTAATGGGAAATGGCAGACTCCATGTGAGGCTTATCTTCTTTTCCCATTCTCTTTTCAAGAGGACTCAAGGACTTGGTGCCTCCTTTGATTGGATCAATGTTGTAGGGTCACCATAGGAAGACCCAATCTCAATCAGTGTAATTTTTGCTATCCAAGTGATGCAATTTTCTTGGTCACTTTCATTGACTAGAACTTTCTGTTGTTCCACTTCATGAGTCACCCAGTCGAGCTCGTCTTGGAAAAATACTTCACATCCTAGTTGCATCTTTGCTGCGGCTTCATCAAACCTTGGCTCCACATTTACACCAAAGGAGAAATCCTCTCATTCTTTTACAAAATACCCATTGAGAGCAGAGTAGTAAGGGACAAAGATCTTCCTAATCATCCTCAGCACTTTCTGCCCTTTGGTGGTCGGAGGAGTGTACCTGAGGCCATTCTTTCCTTTGTTCACTGCCAAACTAGGCTACTTTGGAGCTCCTTGATGATATTTTCCTAGCCCCATGGTAGGAAAATATTACATATTTTTCATCATTTGATTCACTGGCAGACTCTAGATGGCTTCATAGTTAGCTGGGATTTCCTCCTTTGGGACTTCTTTGGTAATGGCTGCGCACTTTGTGTCTAATTCAAAACCACTTAGTTGGACTTCCTGGTCTTGTTTTTCCCCATTTTCAATATTGGCTAAGGTGTTAACCACTTCGGGATCTCCGACTGCTGTGATCACCTTTCCTTCATGAATGAACTTCATTTTTTGATGGAGACTAGAGGACACTGCCTTCATAGGATGTAACCTCCCAAGAGCATGTTAAAAGTTATTGGTTTATCAATGACTTGGAAATCAATATCAAACTTCACTGGGCTAACCTTTATAGCAAGGGTAATGATGCCAAAGATCTTCCTCTTGGTATTGTCATATGCCTGTATGGTTTGGGTAGTTGGCCTCATTTCTTCTAAGTGGATGCCAGTACTCTTTGCCGATCTCAATGATAGCACATTCAAAGCAGACCCATTGTCAACAAGAACCTAGGGAACCACCTTGTCAAGACATTCTACCATGATGTGGAGAGCTCGATTGTACTGGGCTCCTTTGGGAAGCTTTGAATATGAGAACATCAAAGATTGCACCGCATATGTTGCCCCTACTATATGTGTGAGATGTGATGGATTTATCTCTATTGGCACCTGTACATTGGTGAGAGGCTTCAAGACTGCTTCACGGTGTGTGGGGGATGCCATCAATAATCCCCAAATTGAGATATTTGCTTGGGACTTCTTGAGTTGAGCCAAGACTGGGTTCTCTGGCTCTTTCTTCAAGCTACTAGGTCTAGCCTCATTAGCCCTTGATTGTTCTACTGCTAAAGCCTTGCCCTTGTAGTCTTTTCCACTTCTAGTTTCCATCACATTGCCAGGTTTCTTCACAATAATCTCTGTGGGATAGCAATCTTCATCATCACTATTAGTTATGGTGATTATCCCTACCATGGTGTCATCCTCTTCTTCTAATTCCCCCTCTTTGCTTGAGGTGGGAAGTCAAGGTCCTCCACAAATATCCATAGCCCTGGCTTGTAACTTTTTGACTGCATTAGAAAGCTGTTGGAATGCAACATCTACTACCTTTATGAATGTGTCGGTTGACCCTATTTCTTCTAGGTCATCCAACTGCTCACGGTAGTAACGATCACCGACAGTTTCTTCACCTAGCATGTTGTCGATTTATTCCACTCTTTCCTGCATCCTCAATGTATTGGAGTACACTTCACACATCTTTTCTTCCATCTCTAATATGGATTCCGGTTCATCCAGATAAACTTGCATCGGCTCTCTAGATTCTTCATCACTTTCTAAATCTGATGTAGAATAATCTCCCCCCATGCAGAGGGAAGGGTAAATGCCACTTGTCGGATCAGCTATCAGATCATCACCACCAATAACATAAACTGAGAAACATGTCTGGTGATCTGGTGAGTAGTATTCTGACTCATCATCATAGTCATTGTACCAAGGCCCTTGGTAGTCATCCCAGTCTGGATACCCATCATCCTCTTGAGAATCAGAGTCATCTCCATTATTCTCATCTTCATTTTCATCTTCATAATTGTCCTCATCATCCTCTTCTTTACTGATTTCCCCCTCACTTGGTTCTTCATCAGATTCTTCTGGACCATCAAATTCTTTGGCATCCAAACGCTCATAGTATACAGAGCATATGGACCGAAAGAGTTCCATAGGGTTGGTCTTGACATCACTGGCTCGAAGTTGGACTAGTACTGACTCATCATTCTCTGTGTCACTCCCTATGTGGATTAGGGAGGTGTACTCTTTGATCTGCTCCCCTAAGAGGATCACCTGTAACCTCTTCAATTACTTTTGGATTGTCCTCTGAAGACACAACGGGCTGAATTAGAGAAGTGGGATCACCCTCCTAGTCTTCTTCTAAAGCATTCACTGATCCTTTTGATGAGGTCATCCTTGGAGAATTTGGTAGTGCAAGCATATTATTCCAATTGTACCCATCCGTCCATCCTTCTTTTGGGTTATATACCAAACCTTGAGAATGGGATTGGTATGAGGGTGATGAGGGATATGAAGCGGGATCGTATAAAGATGATGTAATGTGAGAGGTGGGATATGAAGATTGGGGATGATAGGATGAGAAAATTCCTTCTCCTTGATGGTGGGGGGATAATATGGTGAAGGTGGAAGGTATGGTGGAGGTTGGTAATGTGGTATAGTGGATTCTTCTATTGATGAGGAAGGATGAACGGTGGGAGTCCGATCTTCTGATTCTTCTTCTAATGATTCTCTTCTTCTGGGAGTCCTTATGACTCTAGCCCTTTGACTCAGTTTCCTATAAGCATGGGCATTCATATGATTCTTCCGAGCTCTAGGTATAATGAGTTGAGTGGAGTCACTCTTTATGTCTTCTTCATCCAGATTGTTCACATGATCAGGAAGTGGATTGGTGTTGACATTAGGAGATTGCTTGACCTTAACTTCAATGTTCCCGTTGTCTACCAAATCCTGAATTGCACGCTATAAACCAAAACATCTTTCAGTGTTGTGCCCCTTCTGAGTGTGGTAAGCACATTATTCATGATCCCTATACCAAGCTAGAGGAGGATTGCCAATCACTCTTGGAGCCACTATCCCTATCAATCCCTATTTCTTTAACTTCTCATATGCTGCTGTCATGGGCATTCCTAAATCAGAAAATTGCCTTCTTGGACAAGGGGCCTTCTGGGAGGGTGCATCTGCTTGTATTATGAATGGCTGTGAAGAAGTGGCTGGTGAGCCTGACTGCTAAACTACACTCACCATATTAGTTTCCGGACTCTTTTCACATCCGACTTTAGTGTTCTTCCCTGCATCTTGGGAGGATCCTTGATACTGAGCTTCCCTTAGGATTTTATTTTCCACACGTGTGCCGGTGGCTATTAGGGTATCAAAAGTTTGTGAATGTTGATAGTAGAGGACATCATAATAGGGTTTTGACAAGTTCTCTATCAACATCTCCACTTGCTCCACTTCTGAAGGCTGATCTGCCATCTTGGCGGGCTTATCTCTAAACCTCATCAAAAAGGCAGTGAATCCTTCTCTAGGTTACTGTCTCAATGTCTCAAGCTCCTAACATTTCACATCCACCTCAATATTGTATGAGTACTGCTTGGTGAAGGATTTTACCACTATTGTCTAATTCTGAGTTTGGAATGACTCCAACTGTGTGAGCTACCTTAATGTTGGCCCTGATAGGATTAACATAAAGGCTTGCTCCATCTATTTTTTTACAAGCTGCCATAACTTGGCGATGCTGAGGAAGACTTTAAGATGAGCTTTGGGGTCTCCTAACCCATCAAACCTGTCAGTCTGCCACTTGAATTTCTCAAGAATCCTTGCCCCAGAAAAGAAAATCATTTCATCTGACACTACTGTTTGGCTTTCTAAACTCTTCCTTGCTTGAAACATATTTTTCAACTTTTCCAATTGCTCCCTAACTTTCCTTTCTGTGTATGTTTCTAGAGGTTCCATTCGGACGTGTGTTGCCAATTCCTCTTTCTCATCTTCAATCACTACCCGGGGAGGAGGGACCCTGGAATAGACCCCTCGTTGACCATTTGGATGGGTAAGTGAAGATCCTCTTTGACCGATTGGCCTGACTTGCTCTGGTTCTCCTGAGTCAACTTGAGAATAGTCCCCACAATAACCTGTAGCTCCATTCTGTTCCACATCTCCCGTAGCCGGTGCCAGCTCATTCTTGGGATCAGTTCTGGGAGGATTCTATAGTGCATGCAATATCTAAGCTATCCCTCTCTTGACTTTAGCCATTTTTGTCTGCAAGGTCTCCACGAGATGGATCCAGGCCTGTTCGGGTGATTTAGAGTCATGTGGATCCATACTAACTGGGCTGTAATCACTTGGTAGTAGACAATCTCGGTAGTAGACAATCTCGAAGAGATGATGGAGGTGACACTGGACTTAGGCGAGTTAACCGATTACCCTAACATATCCAAAGGGGCCGTGGAGAATACTTGGGGTGTGGAATTGTGCCTGAATCAAAAGTGGCATATTTTAGGATTCTTGAATTCCCAACCCCTTATTCGCACATTCACTAATAACAACCAATGATCTATCCAAAGTTAGTCCGCTTAATAATAGGGGGTGGATAGGGTTTAATGCCCTAGTCCACTAGATGTCATAAACGGGAGATTCATATAAATGGCTTGTCGAGAATATTCCCATAAGACATTCCATGTAATAAAGTCATGCTTTCCTTGCTCTTTTTCCCACTAAGTGTCCTTCCTCCTGATTTTCTCAAGACTTCTCGGGACTTTACGTGACTTTGACGGGATTGCTCCTAAGTCACGTATTTGGACATTTTTCTTAAGGAGGGACACCTTCTATCCAAAATCCACTTAGGAAAGTAATTCTTTACGATGGAAATATAATATAGAAATATTCATTTTCAAGACCGCAAACAAGTTCTACAGTTAGCTTGTGGTGCTCCTAGCTTCTTCATCTATTTTCTACATGATGCTGAGTATACAGTGGATGCAATAGGACCGACAAGGCTTCCTTGATAGGATCTATATACACAAGGTATGTGATCCTTTTGATATGTGTTAGGATTTAAAATGTAATTGCATGCGTATGGATCAGTGTAGCTAACAGGTTGAACACAAGGAGAGCAGCCACTTTACTTTAGGCTTCTTCTAGTAATGCGAAAGTTCACAGATTCATTATGGTGATCTAATTCTAACTACCGACCTAACACAAATGCATCTAAAAGCGACCTAACCATTCACATATAGGAATTTAAATACTCAAGCCATGCAATTAAAAAACAAATAAATGAAAATAAAAGTGCTAAAAAGTAAATAAATAAAATAAAAAGGGAAAAAGCTAGAGAGAGGCACACAAGTAGGTATCTCTACTTAGCCCTGAGGGATGCACCATAAACAATATGAGCTTCCCTACTTGACTAGAGAGTACTCTTACAAGGGCTTTTCTACTTGGCATAGGGGAAGGCCTGAAAATTAAATAATCAAAATAAAAGGATGGTTCCATAGTTAGAGAGGGGCAAAGCCAACACATACATCTAGCCAAGGACCTTTAGGGAAAGGGAAAGCATCAAAGTAAAAACTGAGATTTAAATCCCACTTTAAGAATGAAGGGGTAGCAAGAAGAGGGAATGAGAGGGGGGTGAGAAGACTACTGAAGGAGCCTACTTACTTGAACTTCAATTCGTGAATTGAAAACTTGATCGATTTGAGATACTACTAGTACTAAAAATCAGATCTGGAATAAACCAAATCTGAAATTTCTAGTACTAGAAAAAAAAATCTGAAGAGAAAAATTGAACTTGAAAGACATGCTCCATAGCTTGTTCTTATCACCTAGAACTAGAACATGAAAATTACAACTTCAATTGTATAAAACATAAAATTAAAAGACTAAATCAAAGACAAAAGTTCTTGCATAAATTGAATAAAAGGAACTTACAAAAGTGTTTAAAGAAAAAACCTAGAACTAGAGCTAGAGAAAGAGAAAACTAGAGAAAGAGAGAAAGAGCAACTAAAAAAAAACCTAAGAAGAGAAGTAGAGAGGAACAACCCTTTAGGGTTTTGTGGACCTCCTTTTATAGGGAATAGGAGAGAGAGGACATCCAAGGGTGGATCCTGTTGGAGGATTTTGTGGTGAGGTGGAGGAGAGAGGAGAGAGAAGAGAGAGAATCGTAGGAAGTAGAAGGTTTTTTTTTTTTTTTTATTTCTTACCGTTTTTTTTCTATTTTTCTCTTCTTTTTCTTTTCTTTCCTCTTTCTCTCTCTTCTTGCTCAAGAAAACCCCCCTTGGCTGATTTTTCTTTCTTGGATTTGGATAATATTCTATTTACCTCCAAAAAATGGCAACCAAGAGGTTCGAACTTGAGACCTCTTAATAAGCAAGGGATTTTACACACCACAACTCACCAACTATGCTAGGTAGTTATTGTTGCCAAAAATGAATCTTTAATCACTTAAGGGTGTGGCCCATCAATCTTTATTGGCATTTGGAATATTTCTTGTACACTTGGGGCAACTGCAAACGGGCTAGTTTTGCATCTCGGTTCAGTTCTAATCCATTATTATTCTTTTTCTTACTCAAAAAGAATAATGGCTTGTACGGGTGACCAAACGGATGTGTATTTTTAATTGAACACATCCATCTTACTCAGAATTTTGTCCTCTTCGCAACCATGAAAAGAAACATGACATCTTTATGTGTAATTGGAGATATAGTGCCCGATAGTCCTTAAGGCCTTGAAAATATAAAACCTGCAAAAAGAGAGTAAAACCCAAGGTAGCTCCATTATAAATATATAAAATGCATGTTTTATTACCCTAGATTTCACACATAAATGTGCTCATCAGTATACCCAGAGGTATGAGATCAAGGGGGTGACTTCCTTACACATTACTCATGACTACACATGAGGTTAAGCAACTGGCCACGGGGTGGTGGAACCGTGAGTGATTGTGTAATACCCCGCTTCTTAAACCCGGTCTGATTTCGCGGTTGAACCGGTTTAACCATGCAGGAACCGAGCCAGAGGATATTAGAGCGGGTTCCTTATGGGCTATGATGGCACGGGTGACCTTAAACACCGGCTGGCCCGACAAGTCCGAGCCAATGCCAGAAGAGACGGGAGTGCCCAAACCGTGTACGTGCACCTACCATAAGGCTATGTACGGGTAAAACAGGTATTATATCCGTATTTTAAGGTATATACGTATGCTACATCATATTCCTGGGGTGGGGTTCACGCCGAGGTCCGAACCCGGTCAAAATCCCAAGTCTTGGCTCTCAGGTGGGTAGGACAGGTGGGTGCACCCACCTGAGTGACCCATCCAAGAGCACTATTCACTTAATTAGGAATAATATATAAGGCTTTATGATTTTCTTTTCTTTCCATTTATTACCCTCGTACGTTGGTGAGAAAAGTAAAGAGGAGAGAGAAAAGAAAGGGAAGAAGAAAGGAAGAGGAAGAAAGGAAGGATTTCAGTGGCGCCGAAGCTCGATCTTGCCATTCCGGTGCCGGGAGAGTGATCTTCAACTCTAGATCTACAGTTAGAGGTAAGCAAAGTTGGGTTTTGTGAACATTCACCATACCCAAGCTTTAAACCCTTGATTCGAGTATGGTTTCTTGAGATCTTGTAAATACCCTTTGAAATGATGAATCTAAGGTTTAATAGATGATTTATGTGTTGATCTTGAAGGATTTGAAGAGATATTGACAAGGTAGAAGAAGCATTGTGAGTTGGAAGTGATTTGAAGGGTTTGAAGTCATTTTTGGGCAAAGAAGGTAAGATGGTTTCCCTCACTTGAATCTAACCTAGATCTAGGTTAAAACCATCTTATAGGACCTTGAGGGTGTGAAGAATGGGTGGAGAAAAGCCCCATTTGATTCCCCAAAGAATGGAGAAAATGGGGAAGAAACAGTGTCTTTCCCGCCAAAACCGGTGGGTACAACCGGCGGGTACCTACCCGCCTGTGGGTACCCACCTGAGAAGGCAGGGGGCATTCAGGCCTAACCGGCGGGTACAACCGGTGGGTAGGTACCCGCCGGTCTTAGCAAAGGGTCGCTGGCCCAACCGGTGGGTACAACCGGCGGGTACCACCGGCGGGCCCCTACCCGCCGGTCCCAAACCGGTGGGTAAAACCGGTGGGTAGACAGCCCACCTGTCTGACCCACCCGTGTGGCCCCGAAGGTGATCCTTATGTCCGATCGAACCCAAATCAGACGTGTGACCTTCTTTTGACATCCTAAACACGATTTTGACATCGAATTTCATTAATTTTGATACCACCGTTTGTCACACCCCGTTCACCCTGAACCGGAGCGGTGACCGAGTTAACACCGGTTAACCCGAACCTGCCAGGATCATCAGATACTGTATTCCACCACAGCATACACACACTAACATAAATTCATCAGATCAGCGAAAGACTAAGTTTTTACCTGTGAATAAATCCCATATACTTGATACCCGAATGGTGATACAATAATTATATACATTTGGGCCCGAAGGCATGATATATACACAAAAAGAATAAAATTCAAATATCCCTGAGGGTGCTTCTTGATAGTCAGCTATCTGAAGGAGAGTGGTTGAAGGCCAGATATGACGAGCTCAATTTTCTCGATGAAAGGCGCATGAAAGCCATGGATAATCTGAAGAAATATCAATCGAGAATGGCTAGCGCCTTTAACAAGAATGTAAAGCCCCGCCATATAGAGGAGGGCGAACTTGTTCTTCGAGAACAAAGAGCCTTAATTCATGACCCAAGAGAAAAATTCAGGCCCAACTGGAGCAGCCCATTCACAGTCAAAGAGATTTTACTAGGCAAATCTATGAAACTCATAGACCACAATGGCAAAGAAATACCTGGATTGATCAACAAGGATCAACTCAAGAAATACTATGTCTGAAAGGGTGAAGAGCCTAAACTACGTCAGACTTGATTCCTTTTGAGGGATACGTAGGCTACTTGACATATGCAAGTGCGGTCGCAACCATTTAAAGGTAATAAATTGGTTCCTCGATTAATAATCAAAGTATCTTAAAAGATCATCATAGTTTGTGTCCCCCAAGAAATCGCCATTTGGCATGAAAGGCCATTAGGTATCTGTCATCCATCCATTGGTCCGTCACTTCTTATCCAGAATTCTATCCCCCAAGAATCGCCATTTGGCAAGCAAGGCCATTAGGTATCTATCATTCACCTATGGTCCGTCTACTCTTATCGAGGATTCCATCCTTTAAAAGAAAATCGCCACCCGACACCAGTTTATCAAGTCCAGTTTATTCCCCATCCTTGATCAATAAAAAAAAAAAAAAAGAAGAGCTTGATGCAACAATGGTAAAGGCTTGTTTGAGTCATTAGCTAATAATTAATGCTTTGATAAGTGATCATATCTCTTTTGTTTGTGATGGTTTTAGGAAAATTCAAGAGCTCATTGGATGAAACGTTGAGGAAATGGACTTTGGACATAAACATGAGGGCATCATGATTATTAGAATCCATAAATGTGTCATTTCTCGGATGGATTGTGTCACACCCCGTTCACCCTGAACCGGAGCGGTGACCGAGTTAACACCGGTTAACCCAAACCTGCCAGGATCATCAGATACTGTATTCCACCACAGCATACACACACTAACATAAGCTCATCAGATCAGCGGAAGACTAAGTTTTACCTGTGAATAAATCCCATATACTTGATACCCGAATGGTGATACAATAATTATATACATTTGGGCCCGAAGGCATGATATATACACAAAAAGAATAAAATTCAAATATCAAGTATATACAGGAAATCATCAAAAACCATCAGAGTACACAGCTCGGCTCGGTATCAAGGCTGGAGCTCAGCTCGGCATCAAGGGTTGTGCCTAGCTCGGCATCACATAGAAGAGCTCAGCTCGGCCTCGGAAGTGGAGCTCGGCACGGCCTCCAAGGTGGAGATCAGCTCGGCCTCAGAACTGCTGTCCCGCAGCACAGCTCTCGCACAAGCAGTCAGCGCCGTGAACTAACTCCTCAGGGGTCCACCAATCCTCTTCAGAAAACTCGACTGTGGGACCCACCCCATGCTCCTCAGATGTATGACCTGTAAAATCATCTAAAAAGGGGTGTACACGTGGGATGAGCTCACTAGCTCAGTAAGTAGAAAGAGGGACCACGCAGCAGTCCACACATCACAACACATCATATGCACTACATGCCATGCTATACATTTTAGATCACATCCACCTAAGCAACATTACTAAGTCCTTGGTTTTAGTGCTACTACAACCACAGTGCGCGTATACTCCGGGTACGAGCCGCGAACTCCCTCCCGCGGTACGCCCATAGGGCTGTCGGAGAAGGCCCACCGTGAGTACTCGGAAAAGTAAAGACAATGCCGTCCACCGGCTCTCAACAGAAATGTAAATGACTGAAAATAAAGGTGCTGACTCCAGTAATTTAAAAGCAGTACGATTGGCCCTCTTGAATGTACCACCGGGGTTGCCGACTGTCCTACATGACTCGTCGGGCGTAATGCCTAACCGCCACAGTGTCCGACAACCGCGACCCCTGCTTCCCCCCAAGTGGCAACCCGACCGGTGGGTATAACCGGCGGGCCCCTACCCGCCGGTTCAGGCCACCAGTTATGGCAGTTGGGAAATTTTGAAAATTTTTCTTCTTTTCTTGTTCCCTTCTCTCCTTCTAGCAATGATTTCATTGATTGTCACTATGGATGTTATTCCTATGATTAATATGCTATGGTCAAGTGGGACCATTAGCATGTATGTTGTGGACTTTGCCTGTATCTTGGAATTGAGCTACGATTATTTACAGGCTATAATACACTACAACACCTCATGTAATGGCATATGATTGTGTGCCGAAATCAATTCTATGGTGTTTAACCAATATGGTGTGTGATGTGTTCCAGGTACAGGGATACGATGGTACGTACTAGATCCGGTAGTAATGCCCGAGGTACCTCGCGGGGTCCTCGCCGGGTCGATCGACCACAAAATCCCAGGGGGACCCGTTCTGTGGGGCATACCTCACCCCCACTACCTCCAGAGACCCTTGGTCAGGGTGGGGCACATGGGGACCCACCTATGACTGCACTCCCGGACCCTCCACCGGTTATCACACCGGGAGATGTTGCTACAATAATTCAGCAGTCCCAACAAGCTTTTCAGCAGCAAATGCTTCAGCAACAGCAAGCATTTATGACTGCCATCCAGCAACAGTTGGATTTTTCTCAACCGGGTCAACCTCCCCGGTACTCACTCCGCAGGACCCACCTGTAGGGTCGGGAACGGGACCACAAGTGGTGGGTACACCTCCAATCCCACCATTCGGTATTCCTCAGCAGGGGATGCCTCCTCCATACTCCTACTATCCTGTCTATGCTCCTAACTTCCCGACGACGAATAATACGTCAAGGGTAGTGGAGTCATTCAAGAGGAACTTACCACCGGTATTCTCTAAGGTGGGGAGTGATCCTCTGGAACCGGATCAATGGATCCAAGAATTAGAGAAGATATTTGAGGTGCTTGAGTGCACGGATGCCCAGAAACTCATTTGTGCTGGGTTACAACTCAAGAAAGAGGCAAATTCTTGGTGGCAAGCCTCCAAACCTATATTGATGGCTGCTCATCCAGAACCTACTTGGGAGCAGTTCAAGGAGTTGTTCTTGGATAACCATTATCCGCGCAGTTTCAGAGACCGAAAGGAGACTGAGTTCATGGCCTTAACTCAAGGAGGTAAGACTGTCCTTGAGTACCAACAACAATTCGAGAGTTTGTTCCATTTTGCCCCAAGGCATATGCGAACAGCTGAAGAGAAGGCAGCAAGGTTCCTAAAAGGCCTAAAAGCATCTATTGGGTCTGTGCTTGAAGTCTTGGATTTGACCGAATATGGCCAGATTGTACAGAAGGCCAAAACAATGGAAGATAAGCAAAAGGGTGAACAGTCCCTCACTCCTGGACTGTGGAAGAGAACAAATCCATTCCCAGATGTGGGAAATTCCTCCAAGGCTTACCGCGGATCATACAGTTCTGGGCCTATGTATAGGCAGCCCTATAGGCCATCTGGCTACCCTCCTAGGCCAGTTGGTGGTTCGGGTTCTACCTCTTTTCGCCCGAACACTAGTGTGGCACCTACAGCTCCAAGGCCACCTCGACCTCCATCTGCAACGGGTCAAGTGCAGAGGGGCCCCGCTCCGGTTCCGACATCTCAGATTCGTTGCTTCAATTGCCATTCCTATGGGCATTATGCGAAAGACTGTCGGGCCCGACCAGCCTTGCCCTCCAGTCAGCCCTCTGCGTACCGACCTCCCTTACCTCGAGGCAGTCAACCGCAGGGAAGGATGTATGCCCTATCAGCCGAGGAAGCTGAGGCTAGTACAGAAGTTGTAGCAGGTACATTTTAAATTAAGAAGTTCATTATGATTAATATTGATGACCTGCTGAAATTATATACATTGTTATACTAGGTATCCTACCCATATCGGGCATACCAGCCTATGTTTTATTTGATTCAGGAGCTACTCATTCATTCGCATCTAAGAGATTTGTAGGGAAACTTGGGATGTCACCCAGGATCCTAGACCATGGAATGATTGTTAGTATGCCTACTGGTAAAATTGCCCAGTTGAAGGAAGTGTATGGGCCGTGCCCAGTGGAGATTAGTGGGAAGAACTTTGATGCACAACTCATTAAATTCAATATGCAGAATTTTGATGTTATATTGGGTATGGATTGGTTGTCGGCTCATCGAGCTAATGTGATCTGTGCGGAAAGGCTGATTAAGGTAACAGATGACGAAGGGAAAGAGTGGGTATACCGAGCAGATACAATGAAAAGGGTGAGGAAGGTCCTTGTCTCCGCTCTCCAAGCGGTAAAGTTGCTAGAAAGTGGATGTCAGGGTTTCATAGCCTCGGTACTCGATGTTGATGCAAGAGTTACACCTCTAGAAGAAGTAAAGGTGGTCAAAGAGTTTCCCGATGTTTTCCCAGATGATCTGATGCAATTACCACCCGATAGAGAGTTGGAGTTTGCCATAGACTTGACCCCTGGAGCAGCTCCAGTATCTAAGGCTCCATATAGGATGGCACCAGCTGAATTGAAGGAGTTGCAGATGCAGTTGCAGGAACTATTGGAAAAGGGGTTTATTCGCCCAAGTGTTTCACCTTGGGGTGCCCCGGTGTTGTTTGTCAAGAAGAAGGATGGTAGCTTGCGTATGTGCATAGATTACCGGGAGTTGAATAAGCTAACCATTAAGAACCGGTATCCATTGCCACGCATTGATGATTTATTTGATCAGTTGCAGGGAGCCAGGGTATTTTCAAAGATAGACCTTCGGTCCGGCTATTATCAGCTCAAGATAAAGAGTAGTGATATACCCAAAACAGCATTTAGGACTCGATACGGTCATTATGAGTTCCTAGTGTTGTCCTTCGGGTTAACCAATGCACCGGCAGCATTCATGGATCTAATGAATCGAGTATTTCAGGATGTGCTCGACAAATGGGTAATTGTTTTTATTGACGACATCTTGATCTACTCCAAGACCGAGGAGGAGCACACTCAACACTTGAGAATGGTGTTACAGAGGTTGAGAGACCAACAGTTGTTTGCCAAGTACAGCAAGTGTGAATTCTGGCTTGAACAAGTTGGATTCCTGGGGCACGTAGTGTCTAAAGCCGGAATCGAAGTAGATCCTGCTAAGGTGAAAGCAGTAGTGGAATGGGAAAGCCCCAAGAATGTTACTGAAATTAGAAGCTTCTTGGGTTTGGGTGGATACTACCGGCGTTTCATCGAGAATTTTGCTCGGATCTCAGCACCAATGACCAAGTTGACTAAAAAGGGTGTGAAATTCGACTGGGCAGAGGAATGTGAGAAGAGCTTCCAGGAATTGAAAGAAATGTTGGTGACTGCCCCTGTGCTGACTATTCCTGAGGGCACAGGTGGAATGACAGTCTATACCGATGCTTCCAAAGTTGGTTTGGGTTGTGTTCTCATGCAACGGGGGAAGGTAATAGCGTATGCATCCCGACAACTAAAGGAATATGAGAAGAATTACCCCACTCATGACTTGGAACTAGCCGCAGTCATTTTTGCCCTTAAGATCTGGCGACATTATTTGTATGGGGAGAAGTGTGAGATATACAGTGACCACAAAAGCCTGAAATACTTCTTCACCCAGAAGGATCTGAACATGAGACAGAGAAGATGGCTTGAACTCATGAAGGATTATGACTGCGATATTCAGTATCATCCCGGCAAGGCTAATGTAGTGGCAGATGCATTGAGTCGGAAGACACCGACTGTGTCGCTCTCATACTTAGCAGTCAGCTCACCACTTGTGCAAGAGGCGATGCTAATGGATGAAACCCTCTTGTATGAAGGGGCAACCTTAGAGCTTGAACCTCAACCAGAAAACCTTAAATGGTTGACGGTATCCTTGTCGGCTCTACAGGTGCATCCGGCAATTAGGCAAGAGGTGATAATGAAGCAACCTTTGGATCCTGAATTGCAGCGGATTAGAGTTAAGGTTCAAGACCAAACAATGAACGACCCAGATTTTACTTTAGCCAGTGATGGGGCATTGATGTTTCGAGACAGATTGTGTGTACCCGATGATTTGGATATACAAGATAAGATAGTGAGAGAAGCACATAGCTCCGAGTACTCACTCCACCCAGGAAATACCAAAATGTACAAAGACCTCAAACAAAGTTACTGGTGGCCAAACATGAAAGTCACCATAGCTTTGTATGTGGCGACTTGTCTTACCTGCCAGAAAGTGAAAGCTGAGAGGCATCGACCTTATGGTACCCTTCAGCCACTCCCAGTACCAGAATGTAAGTGGGAAAGGATTACAATGGACTTCGTCACCGGACTACCAAGTACACCTAAGGGAATGGATGCGATATGGGTGATTGTGGATCGGCTTACCAAGACTGCTCATTTCATTCCTATCAAGACCAAGTTCTCCATGACCAAACTAGCACAACTTTACATGGACAACATAGTGCGCTTACATGGAGTGCCAGTGAGCATTGTTTCAGATAGGGACCCAAGGTTCACTTCCAGATTTTGGAAAAGCTTACAGCGTTCCTTGGGATCGCAACTGAATTTGAGTACAGCTTTTCACCCACAGACGGATGGTCAGTCGGAGCGAACCATACAGATATTAGAAGACATGCTCAGGGCATGTGCAATGGAGATGAGTGGCAGTTGGGAAGAATATATACCTCTTATGGAGTTTGCATATAACAACAGTTACCAAGCCACAATTGGGATGGCTCCATATGAGGCGTTATATGGCAGAAAGTGCAGAACTCCTTTGTATTGGGATGAGGTAGGTGAACGTCGAATGTTAGGACCTGAGATGATACAAATGACTTGTGACAAAGTCGACGTTATTAGAGAACGGATTAAAGCAGCTCAGTCCCGTCAAAAGAGCTATGCGGACACCCGCAGGAAGGAGATTGAATTTCAACTAGGAGAAAAGGTATTTCTCAAGATCTCTCCTACTAAAGGTTTGCAAAGGTTTCACAGAAAGGGGAAGTTGAGCCCAAGATACATGGGACCATTTGAGATCTTATCCCGGGTTGGCTCAGTAGCCTACGTGCTTGCTCTGCCACCTTCGCTTGGGGATGTTCACAATGTATTCCATGTATCCATGCTGAAGAAGTACGTGCATGATCCATCTCATGTACTACCCGTGGAATCAGAGTACCTAGAAGCTGATATGACCTACACAGAACAGCCAGCTGAAATTTTGGACCGGAAGGTGAAAACCCTTCGCAACCGCTCCATTTCCTATGTAAAGGTGCGATGGGCTGATCATTCACTTGAAGAAGCATCTTGGGAGGTAGAAGAAGAAATGCGAGCCAAGTACCCTCATCTTTTTGATCAACCAGGTACGTAATTTCGAGGACGAAAATTTCAGAAGGGGGGTAATGTAATACCCCGCTTCTTAAACCCGATCTGATTTCGCGGTTGAACCGGTTTAACCATACAGGAACCGAGCCAGAGGAAACTAGAGCAGGTTCCTTATGGGCTATGATGGCACGGGTGACCTTAAACACCGGCTGGCCCGACAAGTCCAAGCCAGTGCCAGAAGAGACGGGAGTGCCAAACCGTGTACGTGCACCTACCATAAGGCTATGTACGGATAAAACAGGTATTATATCCGTATTTTAAGGTATATACGTATGCTACATCGCATGCTTGGTGTGGGGTTCGCGCCGAGGTCCGAACCCGGTCAAAATCCCAAGTCTTGGCTCTCAGGTGGGTAGGACAGGTGGGTGCACCCACCTGAGTGACCCATCCAAGAGCACTATTCACTTAATTAGGAATAGTATATAAGGCTTTATGATTTCTTTTCTTTCCATTTATTACCCTCGTACGTTGGTGAGAAAAGTAAAGAGGAGAGAGAAAAGAAAGGGAAGAAGAAAGGAAGAGAAGGACGAGGAAGAAAGGAAGGATTTCAGTGGCGCCAAAGCTTGATCTTCTCATTCCGGTGCTGGGAGAGTGATCTTCAACTCTAGATCTACAGTTGGAGGTAAGGAAAGTTGGTTTTTGTGAACATTCACCATACCCAAGCTTTAAACCCTTGATTCGAGTATGGTTTCTTGAGATCTTGTAAATACCCTTTGAAATGACAAATCTAAGATTTAATAGATGATTTATGTGTTGATCTTGAAGGATTTGAAGAGATATTGACAAGGTAGAAGAAGCATTGTGAGTTTGAAGTGATTTGGAGGGTTTGAAGTCATTCTTGAGCAAAGAAGGTAAGATGGTTTCCCTCACTTGAATCTAACCTAGATCTAGGTTAGAACCATCCTATAGGACCTCGAAGGTGAAGAATGGGTGGGGGAAAGCCCCATTTGTTTCCCCAAAGGATGGAGAAAATGGGGAAGAGACAGTGTCATTTTCGCCAAGACCGGTGGGTACAACCGGTGGGTACCTACCCGCCGGTCTTAGCAATGGGTCCCTGGCCCAACCGGTGGGTACAACCGGTGGGTACTACCGGCGGGCCCCTACCCGCCGGTCCCAAACCGGTGGGTAAAACCGGTGGGTAGACAGCCCACCTGTCTGACCCACCCGTGTGACCCCGAAGGTGACCCTTATGTCCCATCGAACCCAAATCGGACGTGTGACCTTCTTTTGACGTTCTAAACACGATTTTGACATCGGATTTCATTAATTTTGATTTTAAAATGGTGAAGTACTAACCCCGCTCAATTATGTTAGGTTCACCAAATCCTACCCGATTCGCTCCGGATCTCACCCGTACCGAACGGGAATCCTTGTACGCTACAAGTAAGTGGAGAGAGGACGTTTGGCCTTGTTTCAAGGCATTTGTTTGGCATTCATATAACCATATCTAATCTAGTCATGTCATCATGAATATGCTATATAGATTAGTCATTCCACACATTGATGTGCATATATGCTTTGTTTACTTTTCAAATTCCAATTGAATGAGATGTTTATATGATTGAATGTGGATATCATGGTGCATAATGCATTGATAGATTAGATGCCGTAGTCGGCTTGAAAACGAACGCATTGGTGGCCCGTGGAATGGGACACGAAGGCACTATGCAGTCGTACTATTGTCATATAGGAGCATGCGGTATTAGGATTCTCACCATCCCGTGCTACGACCCTTCCCAACAGGGGTTAAGGTGTTGGGTTGCCATTTGGGGGGAAGCAGGGATCGCGGTTGTCGGACACTGTGGCGGTTAGGCATTACGCCCGGCGAGTCATGTAGGACAGTCGGCAACCCCGGTGGTACATTCAAGAGGGCCAATCGTACTGCTTTTAAATTGCTGGAGTCAGCACCTTTATTTTCAGTCATTTACATTTCTGTTGAGAGCCGGTGGACGGCATTGTCTTTACTTTTCCGAGTACTCACGGTGGGCCTTCTCCGACAGCCCTATGGGCGTATCGCGGGAGGGAGTTCGCGGCTCGTACCCGGAGTATACGCGCACTGTGGTTGTAGTAGCACTAAAACCAAAGACTTAGTAATGTTGCTTAGGTGGATGTGATTTAAAATGTATAGCATGGCATGTAGTGCATATGATGTGTTGTGATGTGTGGACTGTTGTGTGTGGTCCACCTTTCTACTTACTGGGCTAGTGAGCTCATCCCACGTGTACACCCCCTTTTTAGATTATTTTGCAGGTCATACATCTGAGGAGCATGGGGTGGGTCCCACAGTCGAGTTTCCTGAAGAGGACTGGTGGACCCCTGAGGAGTTAGAGCACGGTGCTGACTGCTTGTGCGAGAGCTATGCTGCGGGACAGCAGTTCTGAGGCCGAGCTGAGCTCCACCTTGGAGGCCGTGCTGAGCTCCACTTCCGAGGCCGAGCTGAGCTCTTCTATGTGATGCCGAGCTGGGCACAACCCCTTATGCCGAGCTGAGCTCCAGCCTTGAAACTGAGCCGAGCTGTGTACTCTGATGGTTTTTGATGATTTCCTGTATATACTTGGTATTTGAATCATATTCTTTTTGTGTATATATCATGCCTTCGGGCCCAAATGTATATAATTATTGTATCACAATTCGGGTATCAAGTATATGGGATTTAGTCACAGGTAAAACTTAGTCTTCCGCTGATCTGATGAATTTATGTCAGTGTGTGTATGCTGTGGTGGAATACAGAATCTGATGATCCTGGCAGGTTTGGGTTAACCGGTGTTAACTCGGTCACCGCTCCGGTTCAGTGTGAACGGGGTGTGACAATCACGGTTGTGGTCGATCGTCTTTCTAAATATGGGCATTTTATCCCTATTTCCCATCCTTACATGGCTCAATCAATAGCAATGGTATTCTTTGAAAACATTTTTAAGCTACACGGTGTGCCAAATTCTATTATTTCTGATAGGGATCCAATCTTCGCAAGTGCTTTTTGGAAGGAGTTTTTTAAGCTGCAGGGGAACCATTTACACATGAGTTCATCCCATCACCCTCAGTCGGACGGTCAAACTGAAGTACTGAATCGATGCCTAGAGAATTATTTGAGGTGCTTTACATGGTCAGAACCAAGAAGTTGGGTAAAATGGCTTCCACTAGCTGAATGGTAGTATAATACTTGTTATAACTCTGCTATTAAAATGACTCCTTGTGAAGCTGTCTATGGAGTGGCACCTCCTACATTATTATTGTACATTCAAGGGTCCACCAAGGTCCAAGCTGTTGAAGAAGAGTTAAGGAACAGAGACACTATTCTCCATTGCCTTAAGGAGAATTTGCGAACGGCTCAAGAAAGAATGAAAAATTTTGCCAATAAGCATCGATCAGAAATGTCTTTTGAAGTGGGAGACTTGGTTTATCTCAAATTGCAGCCATACTGTCAAATGTCGGTGACGGTAAGGAGATCCATGAAGCTGGCAGCAAGGTACTATGGGCCAGACAAGGTAATCCAAAAAATAGGGTCAGTTGCTTACAAGTTGGAATTACCTATTGGATGTAAAATACATCAAGTTTTTCATGTGTCTCAGCTGAAAAAGAAACTGGGCGACTTGGTGCAGCCGAGTTCAACTTTGCCTCCATTAACCGAAGGTGGAATTATTCAACCTTTTCCTGAAGTTATCTTAGGGAGAAGGTTGGTTAAACGTGGCAATGTTGCAGATGTGGAAGTATTGGTCCAATGGCAGGGTGCTTCGGAGGAGGATGCTACTTGGGAACGTCTGAAATGGATAGAACAGAAATTCCCTGGGCTCGATCTTGTGGACAAGGATCGTCTATGGGGAGGGGAATGATACGTGTTTCTTTCCGTTGTAGGTGTTGAGTTGTGCCGTGTCCTATTGTGTAGGGGTTAGTGGTCATCAAGAGTCCTGGTCATGTGGGTAGTTGAATACTGGTCATGTGGTTAGTTTGAGTAAGGGCACGTTAGGTTTCTTTAATTGCTATTTTGTAGGAATTGCTACTTTGTAGGGATTGGGTGGTTACTTCCCATTGGAGACTGATTAGTATCTTAACATTGGAGTATAGACCTGTATTTAAGATTGGTTGTTATGAATAAAGGGCACAACTAATTTTCTAGCACTGTTAATCTTTTGCTGTTATCGTCTTGTTATCCTCTTTGAGGAGTGTTACGTAACACAATAGCTCGGGGCAGCAGGTAAAAGGGTAAATAGAGTTCCTATTTGAGGAACTTAATTTCTGAACATACCAAATTCCATTTTGGTCACCACCACCACCACCGTCTGTTCTTTCTGCTTCTGTTGCTACCGCTACTGCTACTGCTTCCGTAGTTGGATTTTTCACTTCTGCTCACGATATTAAGACTGGTTCAGTAAAAGGAGTAAGGCTTTTGGAATTGGTTTGTTCTGAGCTTGAATTGCTCTGTTCCTCCTTCTGCGCTTCTGCATTGCCCATTTCATTTCAGGAGGAGAAAAAACGGCTGGTATATCAGTGAAATCGGCATGAATCAGGAAGGACAAGAGATACTGTAAAAGCAAGAAAAAAATTCTCTTTCTGGTCGAATTAAATTCCAAAGATTTGCCAAACGACAAAAGCCGACCACAGAGCGCCCAATGTGATTGGTAACCGACGGATTTTGAAACTTCCTCTTCCGATTTCAGAAAGTTATGAGACAGGCTTTTAAATCCTTTTTTCACCCTCTCTCTCTCTCTCTCTCTCTCTCTCTCTCTCTCTGCATTTTAAGGCGATTCGCTGCCGGTTGATTTCAAGGCCGCCGGAGTTTCTGTTTTCCTTAGTTGAATTGCACGAATTACCCGAATTGCCCTTTGCTTCTCCCTCTTCTCCCCACTTTACCGTGTGCTCAAAAGTCAAACCTCATGCTCTTTTATGGATAAAAATGATTTAAAGATGGTTTTTTCCTTTATCTTCATCTTGGGTTCATTTTGTGTGTACATTTTAGTAAATTTAAGGACCCCGGATGGCTAATTTTACAGCTTTTATTTGTATGGTAATGTTTATAATAAGACACAAGAAGGGTTTGAGCATGGGCTATAAACCTTAAAGATAGACAACCTTCAATGTCACAATGTGGCTGGTCTATGATCGCAATCATGATAGTTCGAGATTTTGATTGCGACATTCCAATACTTCTGGTTTTGACACTTGACTTTGTTGGAGTGTTTCTTTAGTTTCCATATTTATGATGTAAAATTTAGAAGAACATCCTAAATTCGAAGATTTATATATCGAATCTTAGGCATTGATTCAATTTTACAGAGAAAGATAATGACGATCCATCGGTTGCAAGATTCTACATGTCAAATATTAGGCTTACCAAAAAAAAAAAAAAAAAATGTCACATATTAGCATGATTCAACCTTTAAATGATGTATCGTATTGTTGAATCTTTTTAGATCATTGTGAATATTATTGCAATAAAAAAAAATCCTTAGATTCACTATCCATAAGGTTTTATATTATCCTAACCTTTTATGGAGGGTTATAAAAATTTCTTGTTGATGATTAAAAATAAAAATGACATGTAGATAAAACTTTAGCATTACAATGTATAATGAGAAAACTCAATAAAACCCAACGATGACTCAACATAAATTAAATGAGAAGCTAATGAAGGAACACTGTAAAATCCTAACAACAAAACATGATGTATTAAATGAAATTATTTATGGAATATAATCAATCATAACAAGGTGATACGGCCAAACTAATTGCCCAGTCAGGTAAGAACATGTGGTATCCAAGGGAAGGACATGTGCCGCTCACCTGATAGAGGCCTCAAGGACTCTAACCACGTAAACCGCGTGAAGAGAATATTCCCCAACCAAAGGGGATAGGACGTATCCGAGTAGGAAGGACATGTGCCACTCACCTGATAAAGGCCACAAGGACTCTAACCACGTAAACCGCGTGAAGAGAATATTTTCCAACTGAAGGGGATAGGACGTATCCGAGTAGGACTCGGAAAGGGAAAGAGGCGGACCCGAGGGGGACTCCGAAAAGGAAACCCTAAACCCCAAGCACTATAGAAGAGAGTGGGAGAGGAGGGAAGAGGTAAGAAATTAGACCCACACCATTACTCCTGTAAAAAAATGTTCTGTCGGTCTCTGACTTGGGCATTGGAGGACTAACCTCAGAGATACCTCCGGGCCTTTGCCTTCGATGCTTGTGCAGGATCAGCTCCTCAGAATTTTGGCAGCAACAGATTGGCACCGTCTGTGGGAATGACAATAATGGTGGGGAAAATCTACAATCGTAAGAAAACAAGAGCAGCGCCGAGCATAAACATGGACGAGGAGGAACCTTCAGGAGGACTCCCTTCCTCAACAGAAATAGGCAAAGAATGGGCAAACGATGATTGAGAAGGTTCCACGAGGAACCAGTGCTCTGCCGAATATTCGATTCGCGGAGAAGGTAATCCTCCACCCCCTCCTAGGGCGCAGGAATATATGACAAGGGAGCAGTTCCAAGCCCTTCAAGAGAAGTATGACAGAATGGCCGAGACAATAAAAGAGGTCTCCAAGCTCGTCTCTCAGAAGACCGGCGGAACACCGCAAGGCCCCCATATCCAACCAGAGTGTGCTCAAGACGAGGACCAGAGTAGTACAGGATCGATAAGGTCTGGTAAGAATCGTCTCAACCGAGCAATGAGAGAAAGCCCTGCACCCAAGGACGGGACCGGACCGGACCCGATGCGCCGTCGGGACCAGGCATAGGGAACCACTCCAAGTAGACGAACAAAGACGCAAGGACACGGGGTTGAAGCAGATGATCCTAGACCTGAAAAGCGAGATTAGGAAGATAGTGGAAAACCAACTGGAACTCACGAGCTGGACCTCACTAATGATATGACTCTAGCTGATGAGGTTATGAGGTACCTGCTCTTGATCGATTTTTACCTGCCCAAATATGACACCTATGACGGGTCAGGGGACCCCGTCGACCTTCTGGAAGGCTTTAAGGTTGCTATGCAGTTCCATCGGGTCTCGAAAAACATCATGTGCTGCGCCTTTCCTTTGATATTCAGAGGAGCGGCAAGGCTCTGGTACAACCGCTTACCAACAAAATCGATCTATAGCTTTAGCGATTTAAGTTACTTCTTCGTGAAAGGATTCTCCAGTATCCAACCCGTTCAGAAGACCACGTTGAACCTGACTAACGTCAAGCAACATGAAGGGGAGTCGCTGCGAAACTACATGAAGCGCTTCTAGCAAGAGAAGATCACGATCAGAGGTTTGGACCCGAAAGAAGAGTTCACAGCCCTATTGGGAGGTGTCAAGGATAAGGAGCTAAAAAGGTCTTTGGAAAAGCATACACCGAGGAACCTAGCCAAGTTGAGGGCCCGGTGTGATAAGTACATCCAGATGGAAAAAACCCTCCAAGCCGATGAAGAGAAGCTGAGGAGAAGACGCGAAGGAAGAGGATCTCTGGAGCCGAGGACAAACCTTTCGAGGAAGGAAAAAGATGAAAGTCCGAACGTGGTCGGGCTCCCAGTCCACCGAAAAAGTTTGAGAGATACGCACCCCTGAACCAGAAATGAACGGATGTGCTAATGCAGATAAAGGACTCCTCGGATGCCAAAGCCATAAAGTGGCTAGGGAAAATGGGAAGACACCCTAAGAGACGCAATATGGGTAAATATTGCCACTTCCACAGGGACCATGGCCACGACACCGAAGATTGTTGGCATCTGAAAGGGAAAATAGAAGGAATGATCCGAAGAGGATATCTGAGCCGATTCGTAGACCGTGAGAAGGAGGATGCCCAAGACGGTAATGACCACAGGGATAACCACGGTAGAGACGGTAGAGTCCACCATGAAAGAAGGGGACCGGCCCGCAGAGGCAATCAGGAATGACGAAGGGACTGGACAACCAAGGAAGCTGGCCATCGCCTCTGGGACGAACATAAAAGCCCGACTAGGGTCATAGCGACTATCTGTGGAGGCTTAGCCGCTGGAGAAAGTTCAGTCTCGGCCAGGAAAGCAAAAGTATATGTGAGAAGCGTATATATGGCTGAATGGTCGAACAAGAAGGCGAAGACGGGGATGGTTATTTCCTTCTCGGATGACGACCTAGAAGGAGTGCACCGCCACATGATGATTTCCTAGTAATCACCATAACCATAGCCGATTGCAAAGTAAAAAGGATCTTGGTGGATAATGGCAGTTCAGTTGATATCCTGTTCCTTGAGGCTTTCCAAAAGATGGGCCTGGACGACGAAAAGATGAAGGTCAAACACCCATTGCAGGGATTCTCCGGTGCCCTGGTCAAAGTGGAGGGATTGATTGAGTTACCAGTAAGAGCCGACACCAAAGATTGCCAAGTGACAGTAATGATCAACTTCCTGGTAGTAGGCATTACTTCGGCGTCTAACGCCATACTAGGGAGAGTTGGTTTAAACCTGCTAAAGGCTGCCATCTCCACTCCACACCTCAAGATGAAGTTCTCAACTAAGAACGGTGTCGGTGAATGTCGAGGCAATCAGGAGGCATCCTGGAGGTGCTATGCCACCACCTTATGGGGAAAAGAAAAGGCGAGCGAGGCGCTCCCAATAGAAGATCTGCACGACGACACTAGTTATCAAAGGGGGGAACCGACTGAGAAGTCGATACAGGTTGAAGCCGAAGAGGGGGATAACACTCACCAGTTCTAAGTGGGGGCTACAATGCCAAGATAACAACGAGAAAAACTCATCTCCTTCCTCCGAGATAATTCTAACGTCTTCGCCTGGTCAACCTTGGACATGCGTGGAATAGACCGAGAAGTAATAGAGCATCTTCTGAGCATCAACCCAACTAAGAAACCAGTACAGCAGAAGAAGAGGACCTTCACCCGCGAAAGGCAGCGGGAGATAGATGAAGAGGTAGAAAAGTTGTTGAAGGCCCAGTTCATCCGTGAAATCCAATACCTGGAGTGGACATCCAATGTGGTGATGGTCCCAAAGGCAAATGGGAAGTGGAGGATCTGCATCGACTTCATCGATCTGAACAAGGCCTGCCCAAATGACAGCTACCCCCTGCCGAAGATAGACCTCCTCATCGATGCCACAGTAGGACACGAGACGCTGAGCTTTATGGATGCATATTCAGGGTACAATCAGATAAAGATGTCTGTGGCCGATGTCCCGAAGACATCCTTTGTGACCGAGGGGGGATTGTACTGCTATGAAGTTATGCCCTTCGGACTCAAAAACGCAGGGGCCACCTATCAAAGGTTGGTGAATAAGATTTTTAAGGGGATGATTGGTAAAACCATAGAGGTGTACGTAGATGACATGCTTGTGAAAATCTTGAAGGCAGAGCACCATATTCAAGACCTAGAGAATGTGTTCCAGGTGCTGAGGCGGTACGACATAAAGCTGAACCCAACAAAATGCGTATTCAGAGTGGCATCAGGAAATTTCCCCAGCTTTATTGTCTCGAGAGAGGAATTTAAGCCAATCCAGTGAAAATACAAGCCATCCGAGATATGAAGTCACTGCAGAATGTGAAGCAAGTCCAGGAGCTAACAGGTAGAGTCGCTGCCTTGGGACGGTTCATGTCTTGGTCGGTTGACAAGTGCCTCCCTTTCTTTAAAGCCTTGAAGGGATCCAAAAGGTTCGAGTGGACGGAGGAATGTGAAAAGTCCTTTGAACAACTGAAGGAGTACTTGGCCGCACCCCCACTACTAACGAAGCCAAATATCGGGGATACCTTGCAGTTATACTTAGCTGTATCGGCAGTGGCTGTAAGTGCGGTACTGATAAAGGAGGAAGGAAGACAACAACGACCAATATATTACGTCAGTTGAATGCTTTTGGACGTAGAAACAAGATACAGAAAAGTGAAAAAAAGTAACATACGCCCTGGTGATAGCGGTAAGAAAGCTACGACCCTATTTCCATTCGCACACCGTGTGGATGCTCACAGACCAACCATTGAAGAAGATACTACAGAAGCCGGATGTGTCTGGCTGCCTAGTAAGTTGGGCCGTAGAATTAGGAGAATTCGACATCCAGTACAAGCCAAGAACCGTAATAAAAGCACAGGCTCTAGCGGACTTCATAGCCGAGACGACACTCCTAGATGAACCCCAGGAGTTTGTCGAGGCTCGGGCGAAAAAGACTTGGGCATTGCATGTGGATGGTGCATCCAACAGCGAGGGAAGCGGCACTGGGATCATACTTGTTAGCCCCGAAGGATTCAAAATCAAGTACTCAATACGGTTTGACTTCGATGCCTCAAACAATGAAGCTGAGTATGAAGCCCTAATAGTCAGAATAAATTTGTCACGGGCCTTGATGGTAGAGGAGTTGGTAGTGCACAATGACTCTCAGCTTGTGGTGTGACAGGTGAATGGGGACTATGAGGCTAATGAACAAAGGATGGCCGAATACTTGAAGACGGTGCGAGAGAAAGCAACAGCCTTCAAGGAGTTTGAGGTAAGGTAGGTGCCATGGGCAGAGAATGCTAGCGCAGACGCTCTGTCTCAATTGGCCACCTCTGACTTCACAGACCTTGAGCAATCGGTGTACTTTGAAGTATTATCTCATCCAAGCACCGAAGATCCCTAGGAGGTATTATCCATAGGCAAATACGGCCCTAGCTGAATGGATGCCACAGTCGAATACCTGAAGGAAGGAACACTCCCAGAGAATAAGGACGAGGCAAGGAAGGTACGAATACGGTCTGCACGCTTCCTTTTGAAGGATGATATGTTGTACAAAATAGGGTTCACCACGCCGTACCTCAAGTGCCTAAACCCTGTCGATGGTGAGTACACACTCCGAGAAGTGCATGAGGGAATATGCGGCCAGCACCTGGGAGCCAGAGCCTTGGCCCATAAATTGCTGAGGCAGGGCCTGTTCTGGCCGACAATGAGGAAGGATGAGGAATCGTTCGTCAGGAAGTGCGTTAAGTGTCAGATGTTCGCACCCGTCCTCAGGAAGTACTCTACCAAGCTCTCATCCCTATCAAACCCAATACTGTTTGCCATGTGGGGAATGGACATCCTGGGCCCATTCCCCCTAGCCACAAGACAAAGAAAGTTTGTAGTGGTGGCAGTAGACTACTTCACGAAATGGGTAGAGGCCGAAGCACTGGTGACGATATCCGACAAAAATTGTAAGGGACTTCTTCCTGAGGGTGGTAGTCTATCGATTCGGAATCCCTTGGGTGGTGGTAACAGACAATGGGACTCAGTTCACCAACCCGAATTTTGGCTTGTTTTGTGATGCCTTCAGTATTGACCACAGGAAAACATCCGTCGGTTATCCATCGACCAACGGATTGACAGAGGTAACCAACCGTACCCTGCTTCAAGGAATAAAGAAGAAGCTAGATGATGCCAAAGGGTTATGGGCAGAAGAGTTGTACAACATCCTTTGGGCTTATCGCACAACCGAGAGGTCGACCACCAGAGAAATGCCCTTCATTTTAACTTACGGCACCGAAGTTGTACTCCCGGTAGAGGTAGGAGCCATGACCCACCGGATTCAGTACTACAATGAAGAAAAAAATGATAAAGGACTCCGAGCTAATTTAGACCTTTTAACCGAAGTCAACGACACCTCACAGGAAAGGATCGCCGTCTACCAGCAGAGGGTTGCGAGGAACTACAACTCCAAAGTCCGAAAGAACGAGTTCAGAATGGGTGACCTCATCCTCAGAAGGGTAGAAGTATTAGATCCGAGACATCAAGGAAAGCTAGCTCCAAATTGGGAAGGTCCTTATAGAGTCTCGAGGATAACACAACTAGGGTCTTATCACTTGGAGACTACGGGGGGAGAAAAAGTACCCTGATTATAGAACTCAAAGAGCTTGAGAAAATTTTACCAATAGAACATTTACATTTACATTTACATTTCGTAATTTTTCCTAAGCACTTGAAAGTTGTAACTCGCCATCCAAAACACTTCGAAGGATTTTCATCTCGTAAATATATAAGTTGGCGTACGGCTATTGCTTCCCGATGGTTGCAAATATAAGACTCAGGCAAAGGCCGAGCTGACCTGATTGAGGGTCACCACCTCGGTTGGGAGCTCCGGCTAAAGCCGAGCTGACCTGATCGAATGACATTAGCTTGGTTAGGAGCTCCAGCTAAAGCTGAGCTGACCTAGAAAATCCCGTCGGATTCGGAATCGGTCTTCTTGAAAAAAAAAAAGTTGAGAAAACAAAAAAGGGAGCATTTCATTCACAAAGCCCGAAGGCCAAAATTACATGAAGCCCGAAAGATTGGATTACAAAAAAGAAAAAGACTTAGTTACAAAGTGGCCTCATGGAGCATCTACTGGAGGGATGGCCTCGCCCCCGGCATTGTCGGCAGCGTCTGCATCAGAGTCTCCACTCCCACGAGTAAGAGGGACCTCACGAGAAACATGGGCCCCCTCTCCCTCACTGCCGCTATCCTAGCCATCTGCGACGTTGGTGCCGGTAGGAGCTGCATTGGTGTCCTCAAAGATAAGGCAACTCCCCTCGAAGGACACCTCGGGACCATGTGTCACACCCCGTTCATACAAAACCGGACTGTTGACAGGGTTAACTCTGGTTAACCCAAACCTGCCAGGATCATCTGATACAGTATCCAATCACAGCATACACACAACTAAGATAATGTTCAACAGTTCAACAGAAGACTTAATTTACCTGTAAATATCCCCAATATACTTGATACCCAAATTGTAGTACATAGATAAATACATGTGGGCCCGCAGGCATGATATTTACACAAAAAGAAAAACAATTCACGTATCAAGTACCCAAAAGGGATCATCAAAAGAATCAAAAAGTAACCCTGTATGGAGTCACTGTTGTGGTCCCACAGCACAGCCCTTGCACGTGCAATCCGTGTAGTGCCCATTGTCCTCGGGGACCTACCAATCCTCTTCGAGGAATTCAACTATGGGGCCCGACCCTTGATCCCCAGGCGGTGACCTGCAAAATCATCTAAAAGAGGTGTACACGTGGGATGATTTCACTAGCTCAGTAAATGAAAAGGAGGACCACACAACAATCCACACAACAATTACAACCATATGCACTATATGCTATGCAATTCATTTTTCATCACATACATCTAAACAACATTTCTAAGTCTTTGGTTTAGTGCTACTACAACCACAGTACGCGTACACTCTGGGTACTAGCCGAGAACTCCATCCCGTGATACGCCCATAGGGTTGTCGGAGAAGGCCCATCGTGAGTACTCGAAAAAGTAAAGTATGCCAACCACCAGCTCTCAACATAAAAGTAAATGACATAAAATAAAGGTGTTGACTCCAGCAATTTAAAAGCAGTACGATTGGTCCTCTTGAATATACCACTGAGGTTGTCGACTGTCCTAATGACCAGCCGGGCGTATGTCTAACCGCCACAGTGACCTGACAACCGCGACCACTACTTTCCCCCAAATGGTAACCCAACACCTCAACCCCTGTTGGGAAGGGTCGTAGCACGGGAATATGATAATCCTAAGCCGCATGCTCCTATATGACATAGTACGATTGCATAGTACCACCGTGTCCCATTCCATGGGCCACCAATGCACTCGTTTCCAAGTCGACTACGGCATCTAGTCTAATAATGCATCATGCACAATGATCCCATCATTCATCACATAAGCATATCATCATTTAGTATTGAGAAAGTAAAACACAACACATATGTCATAATCATATGAGGATGGCTAAGCTACACATAATTTGTATGATGACATGGCTAGTCTAGATACAATTAAATGAATGCCAAACAAGCCTTAAAATAAGGCCAAACGTCCTCTCCTCACTTACTTGTAGTGTACAAAGACTCACGCCTGGTACGGGTGAGATCCGATGCGAGAAGCGTAAGTTTTGGTTAGCATTTCACCACTTTGGGGTCAAAACTAACAAGATTTGATGATAAAATCATGTTTAGAATCCTAAGAGAAGGTCGCACATCTGTTTTGGGTCCATTCAGACGTAAAAATCACGTTGGGAGCCTCTCGGGCGGGTCGAACAACCCACCTGTCACAGCCCACTAGTCTTCACAAGTGGGCGGGTTGGCCCACCGATCATGACCGGTGGGTAGGCCGGCCCACCGGTAGGGGCCCATCTGTGGAGGCCGAGGGTCGACTAGGATCGACGGGCAGGTTGGCCCGCCGGTCAAGACCGATGGGTAGGTCGGCCTGCCGGTTGGTCCCGAGGGCCTGTCCTCTCAGGCGAGTGCCCTTAGGCAGGCCGTTTAGCCCACCGGTCTCAGCCCACCCGAGCGGGCGAAAAACTACCATTTTCCTCAAAATTTTCCCTAACCTTTGGGGAATCAAATGGGGATTTTTCAATCCCATTTTGTCACACATTCAAGGTCTCATAAGATGATTCTAACCTAGATCTAGGTTAGATTTAAGGAATGGAAGCCATCTTACCTTCTTTGCTCAAGAACTCTTTCAAAAACCCCAAAATCACTTACAATCACCAATGCCTCTCCAACCTTGTAAACACTTCTTTAAATCCTTCAAAATCAACACATAGACCATCTATTAAACCTTAGATTCATCATCTCAAGGGGGATTTACAAGACCTCAAGAAACACTACCCAAATCAAGGGTTTTACTTGGGTATGGTGAAATTTTAAGGAATATAGCCTTCGCTCACCTCTAAACGTAGATCTTGTGTTGGAGATCACTCTTCCTACATCGAAATGGGAAGATCAAACCTTGGCGCCATGTAAATCCATTTCTTCTTCCTCTTCCTTCCCCTTTCTTCTTCTTCGTTCTCTTTTCTTCCTTCTCTTCTCTCTCCTCTTAAATCTTCTCACCAACTTTCCGTGTAATAAATGAGATATTAAAAAACACAAATAATGCTATTTATACTTTTCTAAAATTATTAGTAGCACATGGGTGGGTCACTCAGGCGGGCGGATGCGCCCACCTGTGACCGCCCACCTGAGGGCCAAAAATTTACCAACAAGTGGGATTTGGATGGAATTCGACTCTCGGCATGAGTCTCACTCTCGGTACAAGGTATATTATACGTATGCTCTTTAGGATATGGCTATATACTAGCTTTATCCATACATGGCCTTATGATATGTGCATGTACACGGCTTGGGTACACCCGTCTCCTCTGGCACTGACTCGGACTTGTCTGGCCAACCGGTGTTCAAAGTCACCCTTGCCATCATGGTCCATAAGGAATCCGCCTTAACTCTCTCCGGTTCGGGTCTTGTATGGTTAAACCGGGTCAACCGTGTAATTAGACCGGGTTTAAAAAGTAGGGTATCACATTTACCCCCCCCCCTTTCTGAAAATTTCATCCTCGAAATTGGCGTACCTAGTTGTTCGAAAAGATGTGGGTACTTGGCTTGGATTTCATCCTCTTTCTCCCAAGATGCTTCTTCAAGTGAATGATTAGCCCATTGCACCTTTACGAAGGAAATGGAGCGGTTGCGAAGGGTTTTCACCTTTCGGTCCAAGATTTCAGCTGGCTGCTCTGTATAGGTCATATCCGCTTCTAGATATTCTGATTCCACGGGTAATACATGAGATGGATCATGGATGTATCGCTTCAGCATGGATACATGAAATATGTTATGGACATTCCCGAGTGAAGGTGGCAGAGCAAGCATGTAAGCTATTGAGCTAACCCGAGCTAAGATCTCAAATGGGCCAATGTATCTCAGGCTCAACTTCCCCTTTCTATGAAATCTTTGCAACCCTTTAGTAGGAGAGATCTTGAGAAACACCTTTTCTCCTGGCTGAAAATCAATGTCTTTCCTACGGTTGTCTGCATAGATCTTTTGACGAGACTGAGCTGCTTTAATCCGTTCTCGAATAACATCGACCTTATCACAAGTCATCTGTATCATTTCAGGTCCTAACATTCGGCGTTCACCTACCTCATTCCAATACAAGGGAGTTCTACACTTCCTACCATATAATGCCTCATATGGAGCCATCCCAATTGTAGCTTGGTAACTATTGTTATAGGTAAACTCCATAAGGGGTATATATTCTTCCCAACTACCACACATTTCCATTGCACATGCCCTGAGCATGTCTTCTAATATCTGTATGGTTCGCTCCAACTGACCATCAGTCTGTGGGTGGAAGGCAGTACTCAAATTCAATTGTGATCCCAAGGCATGCTAGAAGCTTTTCCAAAATCTGGAAGTGAACCTTGGGTCCCTATCTGATACAATGCTCACTGGCACTCCATGCAAGCGCACTATGTTATCCATATAAAGTTGTGCTAATTTGGCCATAGAGAACTTGGTCTTGATGGGAATGAAATGAGCAGTCTTAGTAAGCCGATCAACGATCACCCATATCGCGTCCATCCCCTTAGGTGTACATGGTAGTCCGGTGACAAAGTCCATTGAAATCCTTTCCCACTTCCAGTCTGGTACTGGGAGTGGCTGAAGAGTACCATAAGGTCGATGCCTCTCAGCTTTTACTTTCTGGCGTGTAAGACAAGTCGCCACATACAGGGCTATCGTGATTCTCATGCTTGGCCACCAGTAATTTTGTTTAAGGTCTTTATACATCTTTGTACTTCCTGGGTGGAGTGAGTACTCAGAGCTGTGTGCTTCTCGTACTATTTTGTCTTGTATATCCAAATCATCGGGCACACATAACCTGCCTCGAAACATCAATGCCCCATCGCTGGCTAAAACAAAATCAGGGTCATTCATTGTTTGATCTTAATCTTAACTCTGATCCGCTGTAATTCAGGATCCAAAGGTTGTTTCATTATCACCTCTTGCCTAATAGACGGATGCACCTGTAGAGCCGCCAGTGATACAGTCAACCATTTAAGGTTTTCTAGTTGATGTTCAAGCTCTAAGGTTGCTCCTTCATATAAGAGGGTTTCATCCATTAGCGTCGCTTCTTGTACAAGTGGTGGGCTGACTGCTAAGTATGAGAGTGACACAGTCTGTGCCTTCCGACTCAACGCATCTGCCACTGCAATAGCCTTGCCGGGATGATACTGAATGTCGCAGTCATAATCCTTCATGAGCTCAAGCCATCTCCTCTGCCTCATGTTCAAATCTTTCTGGGTGAAAAAGTACTTAAGGCTTTTGTGATCACTATATATCTCGCACTTCTCCCCATACAAATAATGTCGCCAAATCTTTAGGGCAAAAATGACTGCGGCTAGTTCCAAGTCATGAGTGGGGTAGTTCTTCTCATATTCCTTTAGTTGTCGGGATGCATACGCTATCACCTTACCACGTTGCATGAGAACACAACCCAACCCTACACATTCCACCTGTGCCTTCAAAGATGGTCAACACAGGGGCCGACACCAATCTTTTCTTCAATTCTTGAAGACTCTTCTCACATTCCTCTACCCATTCAAATTTCACACCCTTTTTGGTTAACTTAGTCATTGGTGCTGAGATCCGAGCAAAATTCTCGATGAAGCGCCGGTAGTACCCAGCCAAACCCAATAAACTTATAATTTCAGTGACATTCTTAGGGCTTTCCCATTCTACTACTGCTTTCACCTTATAAGGATCCACCTCAATTTCGGCCTCAGACACTACGTGTCCTAGGAATCCAACTTGCTCAAGCCAAAATTCACATTTGCTGTATTTTACAGACACTTGTTGTTCTCTCAACCTCTGTAACACCATTCTCAAATGTTGAGTGTGCTCCTCTTCTGTCTTAGAGTAGATCAAGATGTCATCAATAAAAATAATTACCCATTTGTCGATGACATCGTGAAATACTCGATTCATTAAATCCATAAATGTTGTCGGTGCATTGGTTAACCCAAAAGATAACACTAGGAAGTCATAGTGACCATACCGAGTCCTGAATGTTGTCTTGGGTATGTTGCCGCTCTTTATCTTGAGCTGATAATAGCCTGATCTAAGGTCTATCTTTGAAAATACCCTTGCACCCTGCAGTTGGTCAAAAAAATCATCAATGCGTGGCAACAGATACCGGTTCTTAATGGTTAGCTTATTCAATTCCCGGTAATCAATGCACATACGCAAGCTGCCATCCTTCTTCTTGACAAACAATACTGGGGCACCCCAAGGTGAAACACTTGGGCGAATAAACCCCTTCTCCAATAATTCTTGCAACTGCATCTGCAACTCCTTCAATTCGGCTGGTGCCATCCTATATGGAGCTTTAGACATTGGAGCTACTCCAGGAATCAAGTCTATGATAAACTCCAACTCTCTATCAGGCGGTAAATGCATCAGATCATCTGGAAATGCGTCGAGAAATTCTTTAACCACCTTTACCTCTTCTAGAGGTGTAACATTTGCATCAACATCAAGAACAGATGCTAAGTAACCCTGACATCCACTTTCCAACAACTTTACCACTTAAAGAGCGGATACGATGACCTTTTTAACCCGTTTCATTTTATCTGCTCGGTATACCAATTCTTTTCCTTCATCATCTATCACCATAATTAATTTTTCAGCACACATCACATTAGTTCGATGGGCCGATAACCAATCCATGCCCAGTATAACATCAAAATTCTGCATATTGAATTTAATGAGTTGTGCATCCAATTTCTCCCCATTGATTTCCACTAGGCACGACCCATACACCTCCTTCAACTGTGTAACTTTACCGGTAGGCATACTAACAATCATCCCATGATCTAGTGTCCTGGGTGACATACCCAATTTCTCAGCAAATCTCTTAGATATGAATGAATGTGTAGCTCCTGAATCAAATAAGACATAGGCTGGTATGCCCGATATAGGTAGGACACCTAGTGTAATAATGCATATAAGTATAGCAGGTCATCAATATTTAACATAAGGAAATTCTTAAATTTAAAATGTACCTGCTACCACTTCCATGTTGGCCTCAGCTTCCTCAGCTGATAGGGCATACATCCTTCCCTGCGGTTGATTCCCCCGAGTTAAGGGAGGTCGGTATGCAGAGGGCTAACTGGAGGGTAAGGTTGGTCTGACCAGACAGTCTTTAGCATAGTGCACATAGGAATGGCAATTAAAGCAACGGATCTGTGATGCCAAAACTAGGGTGGGGCCCCTCTGCACTTGACCCGCTGTAGATGGAGGTCGGGGCGGCTTTGGGACTATAGGCGTCGTACTAGTGTTTGGGCGAAAAGATGTGGAGCCCGAACCACCAGCTGGTTGAGGAGGGTAGCCAGATGTCCTATAGGGCTATCTATATGTAGGCCCAGAACTATACGACCCACGATATACCTTGGAGGAGTTGCCCATGTCCAAAAATGGGTTTGTTCTCTTCCACAATCCCGGTGTGAGGGACTGTTCTCCCTTCTGCTTATCTTCCATGGTCTTAGCTTTCTGCACAGTCTGGCCATAGTCTGTCAAATCTAAGACCTCAAGTACTGACCCAATGGATGCCTTTAAACCCTTCAGAAATCTTGCAGCCTTTTCTTCAGCTGTCCTCATATGCCTAGGGGCAAAATGGAACAAGCTTTCAAACTGCTGCTGATACTCAAGGATAGTCTTACTCCCTTGAGTTAAAGCCATAAATTTCATCTCTTTACAGTCTCTGAAGCTACGTGGGTAATGATTGGCCAAGAATAACTCCTTGAACTATTCCCAGGTGGGTTCCGGATGTGCGGCCAACAATATGGGCTTAGAGGCTTGCCACCAAGAGTTGGCCTCCTTCTTGAGTTGCAGCCCTGCACATATAAATTTTTGTGCCTCAGTGCACTCAATCACCTCAAATATCTTCTCCAGCTCTTGGATCCACTGATCCAGCTCTAGAGGATCACTCCCCACCTTAGAGAATACAGGTGGCAAGTTCCTCTTGAATGACTCCACTACCCTTAACGTATTATTCGTCGGTGGGTAATTAGGTCCATACGCCGGATAGTAAGGGTATGGAGGGGGCACCACATACGGAGGAACGCTAAAGGGCGGAATTGGAGGTGTACCTCTCACTTGTGGCCCCGTATCAGACCCTACAAGTGGGTCCTGTGAAATAAGTACCTGGGGAGATTGACCTGTTTGAGAAAGGTCTAACTGTTGCTGTATAACAGCCATAAATGCTTGTTGTTGCTGAAGCATTTATTGCTAGAAAGCCTATTATGACTGCTGAATTATGGTAGCAACATCACCCGGAGTGATGACCGGTGGAGGGTCCGGAAGTGTAGTCACAGGTGGGTCCCCTTGTGCCACACCCTGACAAAAGGTTTCTGGAGGTTGTGGGAGTGGGATTTGCCCCACAGAGCGGGACCTTCTAGGATTCGGTGGTCGACTGACCGGACAAGGACCATGCGAGGTACCTCGTGCATTACTACCGAATCTAGTACGTACCATCGTATCCTTGCACCTGGAACATACCATACACAACATTAGTTAAGCACCCTAGAATATATATCGGCACATAATCATATACCAACACACAGGGTATTATAGTGTATGATGTTTTGCAACTAGCCATAGCTTAATCCCGAAAATATAGTGCTAGTGCTTCAACAAGTAGTACGATGGTCCCACTCGACAATATGGTGCTAGCCACACACCCTCCCTTTTTTTTCATAGGTATATTATTATAATAATAATAATAATAGTACCCCCACCTTTATTTTTTTTTTAAGTTTTCTCCCAACCGGCGGGCAGCTCGGGTCGGCCCGTCGGTCTGACCCGAGGCGGAACATGAACAGGGCTTTTAAGCCCGGTTTTATATGTTTTTCTCCCATTTCTTCCCCCCTCTCTCTCTCAGGTGAATTTTGAGACTTCCTTGACGCTTCCACTCACGGTCTCACTCAACGATCCTATGGATTTTGGGAAGATTCAACTCCCCTACTCTCAAGTAAGTCTCTTCCCCCTTTTTCTTCTTGGAATGTGTACTTTGGGGGTTGAAACCATGTGTAGTCCTCAATCTTGATTTTTTTTCCGTGTTTCTTTCCATAGAACAATGATTCCATGAGAATGTGATGTTTTCTTTGTGATTTATTTCTAGTTTTAGGTTGTACTTCTCAATTTATGAGAGAAAACCCAACCGTGCCCTAATTTTCTCTAATTTGGGGCTTTCTTCTATCTCTACCCTTTTCTCCCCAACTAACGACTCAAATGAGTTTCCTTATGCTTGGTTTGCACTTAAAATGTTGGAGAGATCATGGAAAGTCGTGTATGCTTGAAATCCCATCTCTCTCCATGAAAATCCATCTCTTTTGTGTTGGGTTTCTTTGATTCTCTTTCCACCACTTCATACTTGTGGATTCCTTGCACCTCAATGTCATAATAGAAGATGTCTTTGCATATTCTAGATTGTATAACGATGGCATTTTATTCATAGACATGTAAGCTTCAAGTTTTACTCTATTGTGAGACTTTTCATGTTTCTTAGATTGAACTTGCACATTGAGAATTGGGGTTTTTCTATCATTCCTCACTTGCCATGCTTTATATGCCTTTTGTTACATTTCTATTTTGTAATGTGCTAGTGGATATCATGTTTTGGGGCTTCCTCCTATTCATTTCTCCATGATTTATCCACTTCTCTTTCTATCATAATCCACATTATGTATTGTACTTGCTCACCCATCTATTTGTTTCCTTTGTTATTCCTCATCCTTACTTATCATTCTTTCTCCTCTTTTCTTGCCAGGATGTCTTCTCACAAGGGCAAAGAACCCGCATCCTTTTCCACTCGGCATAAGACCACCACTTCCAAATGGAAGAGTGCAGGGACTAGTTCCCCAGCCCCTCACCCAAGGCGACCCGAACAGGCCCCTATCGATCCTTCAGATTATGATGAGGGACTCTTCCGAAGTTCAGAGGTAGCAACCAACTGGCAGACCTTCCTAAAGAGGTCTGTGATGATGGAGAAGACTGTGGTAGTCAACGACTTCCACAAGGTTGAGCTTCATGAGAGGTTCACCACACTGGGTTGGCAGTCTATCCTCAACATAGACCGTTCGTGCTATGAGCAACTAGTTCATAGATTCTACTGCAACTTGGAGGTCTCTTACCAGTATGGAGAGTATGTGATAACTAGCATGGTGAAGGGGGTGGACATTCACCTGATTGTGGACACCCTGGCTAGCATTTTGGGTATCTCTTTGGTTGGGCAGCATTTCTACAGTCCTCCAAGGAGTAAGTCCGTGGGCCCATCCTTGAGTTTGGAGATGCAGGACCATATCTACGAGACCATCTATGGTAGTAGGGAGCGTCTGGATTCCGAGATGTCATTTTACCCAGAGGTTCATGTGTTTGCCCATTTAGTCCAGTTCAATTTGCTCCCCAGAGGGGGTCACCAGAACCAGGTAGGCTTCATGGCAGCCTACTTAGCCTTCTGCATTTATAAGGCCTTAGAGGGAGGTGCCGAGCACTTATGCTTGCCTTACGTCATCCTCAAGACTATGGAGCACCATACCTCACACCCCGAGAACAGAGGGTTTCCATATGGTAGGATCCTCACCAGGATCTTTGAGTTCTTTGGGGTGGACCTGAGTAGTGAGGAGGGGAAGACTCCAGCAGATAACTTTGATAGGGGAAATCTATTGAAGATGGGTCTCCACACTCTCATGGATGTACCTCAGAGAGTAGGAGCTCAAAGAGGCAGGGATAGGAGGAATGCCCATAGGGAGGATGTTCCCATGGAGGAGGAGGCCAGTGAGGAGGATGAGGATTATATTCCTTAGTGCGAGGAGGAGGATTTTGTGGACGAGGATATCCTCGAGGAGGAGCCTCTTGACTCGAGAGTTGCTAATCCTGGCTTCACGAGGGCTGCAGGCCCACAGCATAGAGCCCCACCACCTGAGAGTGGCGCATATGATTTTGAGGGCATGATGTCTGCTATGAGGGACTTGAAAGACGGGCAAGATCAGCTGCTAAGAAGACTGGATGAGAGTGCTTCTAGAGAGAAAAACATCCTAGAGAGGTAGGCTACCTTAGAGAGTTCCTTCCTCAGATTGGGCGAGGACTTGGATACAACGGCCAATGCCATTTCAGTGGATTTTTCCCGTCTTCGGAGGGATGTACAGCTGGTGAACTCGAGGTTTGACTACTATGACCGTCGACTCAACGTTAGCTCGAGACCTAGGAGGGACTGAGTAATAGTATTGGACGATGATGAGGATCTCTGAGGACTTAGCTCGCCCATCCACACCAGCTTCTCACTTATTTCCATATTGTTAATCTTATTATACATTTCTTTCTTTTCTCATTCTTTTGTACTTTCTCTGTAATTGGACTTACTTGTGGGGTGGTATATTTTGTTGGTGGCCTGTGCTAGTTTTGTATGTTTGATAACTTACCATAGTTTAGTTGTGGTGTCATTGGTTATTTATGCTTAGTGATATATGTATATGTTGTCTATCAGGTGTTTGTGTGTGAAAATTTTTGAAAATCTTGTATTTATTTGTATATGTTGTCTATCACATGTATTTATCTCATGCACGCCATGAATACAATAACTAAATGCAACCATTGTTTTTTTTTAACTCTTTAAAGTTTTTTCATTTGCCCAATCCCATTTCTTATTATAAATTTTGTGGGGTCTATATGGTATGCTGTGAGTGAATAGAGCATCACGCTCTGATACCACCGTTGTCACACCCCGTTCACACAGAACCGGACCGGTGACAGGGTTAACTCCGGTAAACCCAAACCTGTCAGGATCATCTGATACAGTACCCAACCACAACATACACACAACTAATATAATGTTCAACAGTTCAGCGGAAGACTTAATTTACCTGTAAATATCCCCAATATACTTGATACCCAAATTATAGTACATAGATAAATACATATGGGCCCATAGGCATGATAGTTACACAAAAAGAATAACAATTCACGTATCAAGTACACAAAAGGGATCATCAAAAGAATAAAACAGTAACCCTGTATGGAGTCACTGTTGTGGTCCCACAGCACAACCCTCGCACGTGTAATCCTTGTCGTGCTCATAGTCCTCGGGGACCCACCAATCCTCTTCAGGGAATTCAACTGTGGGGCCCGACCCTTGATCTTCAGGCTGGTGACCTACAAAATCATCTAAAAGAGGTGTACACGTGGGATGAGCTCACTAGCTCAGTAAGTGAAAAGAAGGACCACACAGCAGTCCACACAACAATCACAACCATATGCACTATATGCTATGCAATTCATTTTAAATCACATCCACCTAAACAACATTACTAAGTCTTTGGTTTAGTGCTACTACAACCACACTGCGCGTATACTCCAGGTACGAGCCATGAACTCCATCCCGCGATACACCCATAGGGCTGTCGGAGAAGGCTCACCGTGAGTACTAGGAAAATTAAGGCATGCCGACTACCGGCTCTCAATATAAAAGTAAATGACATAAAATAAAGGTGCTGACTCCAGCAATTTAAAAGCAGTATGATTGGCCCTCTTGAATATACCACCGAGGTTGTCGACTGTCCTAATGACCCATCGGGCATATGTCTAACCGCCACAGTGACCCGACAACCGCGACCACTGCTTCCCCCCAAATGGTAACCCAACACCTCAACCCCTATTGGGAAGGGTCGTAGCATGGGAAGATGACAATCCTAAACCGCATGCTCCTATATGACATAGTACGATTGCATAATGCCATGGCGTCCCATTCCACGGGCCACCAATGCACTCGTTTCTAAGCTGACTACGGTATCTAGTCTAATAATGCATCATGCACAATGATCCCATCATTCATCACATAAGCACATCATCATTTGATATTGAGAAAGTAAACACAACACACATGTCATAATAATATGAGGATGGTTAAACTACATATAATTTGCATGATGACATGGCTAGTATAGATACATTTGAATGAATATCAACAAGCCTTAAAATAAGGCCAAACATCCTCTCCCCACTTACTTGTAGTGTACAAAGACTCACGCCCGGTACGGATGAGATCCGCACGAGAAGGTAAATTTTAGTGAACCTATCACAAGTGAATGGGGTTAGTATTTCACCACTTTGGGATTAAAACTAACAAGATTTGATGACAAAATCATGTTTAGAATCCTAAGAGAAGGTTGTACGTCTGTTTTGGGCATTCGGACGTAAAAATCACATTGGGAGCCTCTCGGGTGGGTCGGATAGCCCACCTGTCACAGTCCACCGGTCATGACCGGTGGGTAAGTCGGCCCGTAGATCAGCCCATCGGTAAGGCCCGGTGGAGGCCGAGGGTCGGTTAGGACCGGTGGCCACGTCGGCCCGCCGGTCGGCCCACCGATCTGACCAGCGGCAGGGGCCCGCCAGTTGGCCCCGAGGGCCTACCCTCTCAGGCCGGTGCCCTCAAGCGGGCTATTTGGCCCACCAGTCTCAGCCCACCTAAGCGGGCAAAAAACTGCCATTTTCCCCAAAAAAATTTCCAACCTTTGGAGAATCAAATGGGACTTTTCCAATCTCATTTTCCACACATTCAAAGTCTCATAAGATGATTCTAACCTAGATCTAGGTTAGATTTAAGGAATGGAAGTCATCTTATCTTTTTCGCTCAAGAACTCTTTCAAAAACCCCAAAATCACTTCAAATCACCAATGCTTCTCCAACCTTGTAAACACTTCTTCAAATCCTTCAAAATCAACACATAGACTATCTATTAAACCTTAGATTCATCATCTCAAGGGGGATTTACAAGACCTCAAGAAACTCTACCTAAATCAAGGGTTTTACTTGGGTATGGTGAAAGTTTAAGGAATATAGCATTCGCTCACCTCTAAATGTAGATCTCGTGTTGGAGATCACTCTTCCGGCGTCGAAATGGGAATATCAAACCTTGGTGCCGCTTAAATCCATTTCTTCTTCCTCTTCCTTCCCCTTTCTTCTTCTTCGTTCTCTTTTCTCCCTTCTCTTCTCTCTCCTCTTAAATCTTCTCACCAACTTTTCGTGTAATAAATGAGATATTGAAAAACACAAATAATGCTATTTATACATTCTTAAAATCATTAGTAGCACATGGGTGGGTCACTCAGGTTGGCGGATGCGCCCACCTGTGACCGCCCACCTGAGGGTAAAAAATTGGCCAACAAGTGGGATTTTGATGGAATTTGACTCTCGGCATGAGTCTCACTCATGGCATAAGGTATATTATACATATGCGCTTTAGGATACGGCTACATACCAGCTTTATCCATACATGGCCTTATGATATGTGCATGTACATGGCTTGGGTACACCCGTCTCCTCTGGCCTTGACTCGGACTTGTCTGGCCAATCGGTGTTCAAAGTCACCTTTGCCATCATGGTTCATAAGGAACCCGCCTTAACCCTCTTTGGTTCGGGTCCTGCATGGTTAAATCAGGTCAACCGTGTAATTAGACCGGGTTTAAAAAGTAGGGTATCACATGAAAGGTTAGACGTAATGCATATCCCATAAGTTTGGTTTCCTTGCAACCGAAGCTCTGATACCACAACTGTCACGGCCTTAGACCTTTCTAAGCAACCGCACCTGCACTTAGTACTCCCACTATCACTAAGTCAGCCTAACCACACTCCTTAAGGGACTTGGGAAGAGAAGAAGTGAACACAAGAGTGAGTTTGGGAAGAATGAACTTGTATTGCACTAAAGAACTCTTAAGTACAAGGCTTGAGAACTCATTTACTTGGTGCCTTGGCTAAATGAGGGCACCTCTATTTACAGTCACTCTTAGTTACAATGAATGGCTAAGATATGTACATGTATCTTACATCCAACGATTGGGGTGGAAACTAGAAGCTTCCCACCTCTTTAGTGGAGAACTCTAGAAACCTCCCTACATAATATTTCCTTATAAAATATCTAAAGTTCCACACTTTGGTAGAAATCTCTAGAAACTGGGCCTTACTAATCCCAATGGCCTAAGTCCATGGGCTTAATGGGCTTGGCCTGTGGGCCTTCAGTGGGCTGTCTGTGGTAGTAGGCTTGCTTTGAGCACTCTAATTTCTTCAAAGTAATGGCGTCGGAGGCACGATCTGGCCAATTAAGGCCAGGAGCGCATCACCGACAAAAGGGACGAGACGACTGATACACACTGTGAGGTGGACCAATCGACCCGTCCCAAAGTCCAACTATGAGCTTTTTAACTGCAACAACTTAAATATACGCTATTGGAGCTGA
>NW_024868931.1:0-25535 GCF_013358625.1 Macadamia integrifolia
CGAAACCTTAAACCCTAAACACTAAACTTAGAAACCATAAACGCAAAACACAAACACAAAACCCAAAACTATAAACACCCTAAACCTTAAATCCTTAACCGTAAACCCAAACCCTAGGCCCAAAACACTAAACCCCAAACCCCAAAGTGTAAACCTAGACCCTCAACCCTCAGCTATAGACACTATAGCCAAAACACAAACCCTAAACCTCAAATGCTTTACCCAAAACCCAAGCCCTAAACCCTAAACACTAAATGCCGAATGCGAAACCCTAAATCTAAACCCTAAACCCTAAACTATAAACATTAACTCTAAACCCTAAACCCAAAACCTTAAACCATAAACCGTTTACCCTAAACCAAAAATCTAAACCCAGAAGCCTCAACCCAAAACCCCAAGCCCTAAACCTCAATCGCGGAAACCAAAAACCCTAATCCCCAAACTTCAAACCCTAAATGCTAAACCCTTAACCCAAAACCTTAAACCATAAACCCTAACCCCTAATCCCAAAAACCTAAACCTTAAACACTAAACCTGAAACCCCAATCCCTAAAACGTAGACCCTAAATCCTCAACCCTAAGTCGTAAAATAGTAATCCCTAAACCCAAAACCGTAAACACTAAAACCTAAACCCAAAACACAAAACGAAAAACCCTAAACTCCAAATCCTGAAGCCTTAACCCAGAACCCTGAGCCCTAAACCCCAAACCCTGAAGCCTCAACCGAAAACCCTTATCCCTAAACCCCAATCCCTAAACCAAAAAACCCTAATTCCCAAACTCCAAACCCTAAACCCTAAACCCTAAACCCTAAATACTAAACCCTAAACCCTAAACCCTAAACCCTAAACACTAATCACTAAATCCTAAACCTTAAACACTAAACCTGAAACCCTATTCCCTAAAACCTAGACCCAAAACCCTTAACCTTAAGCCCTAAAACCGAAACACAAAACCATAAAGCCTAAACTCCAAACCCTAAACCCTAAACCATATCTAAACCCATAGCCCTAAACCCTAAACCATAAATTATAAGGCCAAAACCCTAAAATTAAAAAGCTGAACCCTAAACCCTACACCTTGTACCCTAAACCCTAATCCCTAAACCCTAAACCTTAATCCCAAAACCTCAAACCCTAGACCCCAAACCCAAAAACCTAAACCCTAAAACCTAAACCCTAAACCTTAAACCCTAATCCTTAACACCCTAATCCCTAAACCCTAAACTATAAACCCTAAGACCAAAACCCTAAACCCTAAACACTAGACCACATACTCTAAACCCCAAACCCTAGACCCTAAACCCTAAACCCTAAACCCTAAACCCTAAACCGTAAAACTGTGATCCCAAAACACCAAACCCTATACCCCAAATCCTAAAACCAAAACCTTAGAACCTAAACCTAAACCATAAACCCAAATCCATAAAACCCTAAACTAAAAACCCTAAGACCAAAACCCTAACAACTAATTCTTGAACTCCAAACCCTAAATCCTAAACCACAAACCCTAAACCCCAAACCCCAAACCCTAAACACCACACCCTAAACCCTAATCCCTAAACTTTAATCCCTCAATTATAAACGCAAAACCTAAACCGTAAATCCTATACCTCAAAACCTAAACCCAGAACACAAAACCCTAAACACTAAACCCCAAACCCTAAACCCTAAACCTAAACCCTAAACCATAAACTATAAACACTAAACCCTAAACCCAAAACCTTAAACCTTAAACGTTAAACCGTTAACCTTAAACCCAAGCCCTAAACCCAAAACAATAAATTCCAAACCCTTAACCCTAAACTATAAACATTGAACCATAAACCCAAAACCTCAAACCTTAAACCGTTAACCCTAAACCCAAGACCTAAACCCAAAACCCAAAACCCAAAACCGTAACCCCAAAACCCAAAACCCTAAACCATAAACCCTAAACCCAAAACCCGAACCCAAAACACTAACCATTAAACCCTAAACCCAAAACCCGAACCCAAAACACTAACCAGTAAACCCTAAACTCTAAAAACTAAACCCTTAACCCAAAACCCTCAACCTTAAACCCATAACCCCAAAAACAAAACCTAAAATCCCAAACCCTGATCCCTAAACCACAATCACTAAAACCCCAATGCTAAACCATTATCTTAAACCCAAAACCTAAACAATAAACCCTAAACCCTAAATCCTCGCCCTAAACCCTAAACCCTAAACCTAATTCCCCAAACCCCAAACCCTAAATCCTAAACCCGAAACCTTAAAGCCAAGAGCCTATACCCAAAGCCCTAAACCCTAAACCCTAAACCGTAAACCCTAAACCACAAAATCTAAACCCTAACCATAATATCTATACCCTAAACCCTAAAACCTAAACCCTAAAACCTAACCCCTAAACCCTAAACACTAAATCCAACCCTAAACCTTCAACCCTAATCCCTACACCACAAATCCAAAACCTTGAAACCCAAAACCCTAAACCCCATACACTAAACCCTAAACCCTAAACACTAAATCCTATACCCCAAACCTTCAACCCTAATCCCTACACCACAAATCCAAAACCTTGAAACCCAAAACCCTAAACCCCGTACACTAAACCCTAAACCGTAAATCCCTAAACCCTGAACCCAAAATCCTAGAACCGAAACCATAAAATCTACAGCATATAACCAAAGCGCTAAACTCTAAACCCTAAACACTAAACCGTAAACCCTAAACCCTAAACCCTAAACCCTAAAACCTAAAACCAAACCCTAAACACTAAACCGTAAAACCCTGGTCCCTAAACCCTAATACCTAAATATTAAACACCTAACCCCAAGCCATAAACCACTAAACCTAAACTCTAACCATAATACAAAACCCAAAACCCAAAAACCTAAACCCTAATGCCTCTACCCTAAACCCCCAACCCAAATCCATAAATCCCAAACCCTAAACCTAAAAACCGAAAACATAAACCCCATACCCTAAACCCTAAACCCTAATCCCAAAACCCAAAACATTAAATACTAAACCCTAAACTTTAATCCCTAAACCCTAAACACTGAAACCTAAACCCGAAACCTTACAACTAATACCCGAAACCCAAAACCCAAAAAACCCTAATCCCTAAACTGTAAACGTAAACCATAAACCCTACACCCAAAATTTTAAAACCTAAACCCTAAACCCTAAACCCTACACCCTATACGCTAAACACTAAACCTTAATTCCTGGCAGCAAAATCCTAAAACCTACACCCCAAACCCTAAACTATAAACCCAAAAATGTTAAACCTTAAACCCAAAACCCAAAACCATAAACCGTTAACCCAAAGCCTTAAGCCTTAAACCCAAACCCGTAAAGCATAAACTCCAAACCTTAAACCCCAAACCGTAAACCCTAAACCATAAACCATAATCCCTAGACCCTAAACCCTAAATCTAAAACACTAAACCTTTAACCATAAACCCTAAATCCTAATCCCTAAAACCAAAACCCTAAACCCTAAACCCTAAACACTAAACCCCAAACCCTAAACCCTAGACCTAAAACCCTAATCCATAAACCCTAAACTCAAAGCCGAAACCCCTAAACCCTAAACACAAAACCTTAAGCATAAGCTCTAAACCTTAAACACTATAAAGGCCTTAAACATAAACCTCAAATCCTAATCCCCAAAACATAATCACTAAACCCTAAATCCTAAAAATCTAATCCGTAAACCCTAAACAAAAAACCCAAACCCCTAAACCTTAAACACAAAACCATAAAGCCAAAAGACCAAACCCTAAACCCCAAACCGTAAACCACAAACCCTAAACCTAAAAACATAAACCCTAAACTAGAAAACCCTAAACCGAAAACCATTAACCCCAAACCCTTAACCCAAAACCCTAAACCCTAAACCCTAAACCCTAAACCAAAACCTCAAACAAAAATCCTAAAACATCCACCCTAAACACAAAACCCAAAACCCAAAACCCAAAACCCAAAAACCCTAATCCTTAAACCCTAGTCCCAAAACCCTAAACCCTAAACCCTAAACCCTAAACCCTAAAACCCAAACCCTAAACCTAAAACGCAAAACCCATAAAGCTAACCCCCAAACCCTGAACCGTAAACCCTAAACCCTAAACCCAAAGCCCTAAACACTAAATTCCAACCCCCAAACCCTAAACCCCAAACCCCAAACCATAAACCCTAAACAGCAAACCCTAAACCCCAATCCATAAACCCTAAACCGTAAATTCTAAACCCTAAACCTTAAACTGTAAACCCTCCTAAACCTTAAAACCTAAACCCTAAACCCTAAACCCTAAACCCTACACCCTATGCCCCAGAAACTAAACTCTAAAACCCTTATCGCTAAACCCTAAACACTAAACCCTAAACCCTAAACCCTAAAACCAAAATCCTAAAACCTACTTGCTAAACCCTAAACCCTAAACCCAAAAACCATAAAACCCTAAACAATAAACACTAAACACTAAACATAAAACCCTAAACCTTAAGCTGAAAACCGTAAACCCTAAACCTTAAACCCTAAAGCTTATACCCCAAAACCTAAACCCCAAACGCTAAACCCAAAACCCTAAACCCTAAATCCAAAACCCAAAACTCATAATCCTAAACCCTGAACCCTAAACCAAAAACCCTAAGCCCTAAACCCCAAACCCCAATCCCCAATTCCTAAACCCTAAACCCAAAGCCCAAAACCTTAAACACTAAATCCGAAACCCTAAATCCTATAGCCTAAACCCTAAACCCAAATCCCTACACCCCAAACCCTAATCCCTAAAACCCTAAACCCTAAACCGTTATCCCTAAAACCCTAAACCCTAAACCGTTATCCCTGAAACCAAAACACCTAAACCTAAAATCTAAACTATAAAGCCCCATACCCTAAAACCTAAACCCAAAACACAAAACCCTAAACCATAAACACTAAACCGTTAACCCAAAACCATAAACCCTAAACCTTAAACACTAATCCCGAAATCCTAATCCCTGAAAACAAAACCTTAAACCCCAAACACTAAACCTTAAACCCTAAACCCTAAAACCTAAACCCTAAACCATTGTCCCTAAACCCTAAACCCCAGAGCATAAACCCCAAACTATAAACCCTAAACCCTAAACCCTAAAGCATAAACACCCAACCATAAACCCCAAACCATAAACCCTAAACCTAATCCCTATAGCCTAAACCTCAAACACAAAACCTGAAACCCAAATCCCCTTGACCCTAAGCCCTAAAACCGTAATCCCTAAACCCTAAAAAGTAAACCCCTAAACCCTAAACACAAAACCGTAAAGCCTAAACCCCAAACCCTAAACCCCAAACCATAGCTAAATCCTTAACCCTAAACTCAAAACCTTAAATTCTAAACCCTAAACCTCAAAACCTAAACCCTAAACCCTTAAAGCCTAAACCCTAAAACCTAAAACCAGAATCCTAAAGGCCCAAACCCTAAACCCCAAACCCTAAAACCTAAACCCTAAAACCAAAACCTGAAACCATGAACCCTAATCCTTAAAACCCAAATCCATAAACCCTAAATAGTGAACCTGCAGACTAAAACCCTAAAACCTAAAATATAAATCCCAAACCCTAAACCCTAAATCCCAAACCTTAAACCCTAAACCCTAAACACCAAACCACAAACCCTAATCCCCAAACCATAAACCCTGAACTTTAAACCCAAAACGTAAACCGAAACGCCTATACCTCAAACCCTAAACCTAAAACACAAAACCCTAAACCGTAAACCCTAAACACTATACCCTAAAATGTTAACCCAAAACCCTAAAGCATAAGCACCAAACCCTAAACCCCAAGCCTTAAACCCTCAACACTAAACCCCAAACCATAAACCCAAAACCGAAACACAAAACCCAAAACTATAAACACAAAACTCTAAACCCAAAACCTTGAACTATAAATCCTTAACCCAAAACCCAAACCCTAAGCCCTAAACACTAAACCCCAAAACCCAAACTTTAAATCGAGACCCTAAACCCTCAACTATAAACACTATAGCCAAAACACAGCACCCTAAACCTCAAACCCTTAACCCAAAACCCAAGCCCTAAACCCTAAACACAAAATGCCAAATGCGAAAACCTAAATCTAAACCCCAAACCCTAAACTATAAACATTAACCGTAAACCCTAAACCCATCACCTAAACCATAAACCGTTTACCCTAGACCAAAAATCTAAACCTAAAACCCCAAACCCTGAAGCCTCAACCCAAAACCCCAAGCCCTAAACCTCAATCGCTGAAACCAAAAACCCTAATCCCCAAACCCCAAACCCTAAATGGTAAACCCTTAACCGAAAACCCTAAACCGTAAACCCTAAACCCGAATCCCAAAAACCTAAACCTTAAACACTAAACCCGTAACCCTAATCCGTAAAACGTAGACCCTAAATCCTAAACCCTAAGCCGTAAAACAGTAATCCCTAAACCCAAAACCGTCAACCCTAAAACCTAATCCCAAAACACAAAACCATAAAGCCTAAACCCCAAACCCTGAAGCATCAGCCCAAAACCCTAAGCCCTAAACCCGAAACCCTAAAGCCTCAACCCCAAACCCTTAACCCTAAACCCCAATCCCTAAACCCAAAAACTTAATTCCCAAACCCCAAACCCTAAACCCTAATCCCTAAACCGTAAACATTAAACCCTAAATCCTAAATCCTAAACCCTAAACCTAGACACTAATCCCTAAATCCCAATCCGTAAACACTAAACCTGAAACCCTAATCCCTAAAACCTAGACCCGAATCCCTTAACCCTAAGCCCTAAAATTGAAACACAAAACCATAAAGCCTAAACCCCAAACACTAAACCCTAAACCATATTTAAACCCATAACCCTAAACCCAAACCCATAAATTCTAAACCCAAAACCCTAAACTTAAGAGCCTGAACCCTAAACCCAAAACCCTGTACCCTAAACCCTAATCCCTAAACCCAAAAACCTTAATCCCAAAACCCCAAACCCTAAAACCAAAACCCTAAAACATAAACCCTAAATCTTAAACCCTAATCCTTAAAACCCAAATCCCTAAACCCTAAACTATAAACCCAAAGACCAGAACCCTATAACCTAAACCATAAAACATAAACCCCAAACCCTAGACCACAAACTCTAAACCCCAAATCCGAAACCCTAAACCCTAAACCCTCAACCCTAAACCATAAACCATAAATTCTAAACCCAAAACCCTAAAATTAAAAACCTGAACCGTAAACCCTACACCCTGTACCCTAAACACTAAACCTTAATCCCAAAACCCCAAACCCTAAACCCCAAACCTTAAAACCTAAACCCTAAAACCTAAACTTAAAAACATGAACCCTAAACCCTACACCTTGTACCCTAAACCCTAAACCCTAAATCCCTAATCCCAAAACCCCAAACCCTAAACTCCAAACCTTAAAACCTAAACCCTAAACCTTAAACCCTAATCCTTTAAACCATAAACCCTAAGCTAAAAACCCTAAGACCAAAACCCTAAAAACTAAACCATAAACCCTAAACCCTAAAACCCTATACCACAAACCCTAAACCCCAAACCCTAAACCCTAAAGCCTAAACCCCAAACCCTAAACCCTAATCCCTAAACCATAAACCCTGAACTATAAACCCAAAACCTAAAGTGTAAAGACTATACCATAAAACCAAAACCCAAAACACAAAGCCCTAAACCATAAACTCTAAACCCTAAACCAATTAGCTAAACCCCTAAAGCATAAACCCCAAACCCTAAACCCCAAACCTTAGACCCTAAACACTAAACCCCAAACCTTAAACCCTAAACCTAAACCCTAAACCCTAAACAATAAACACTAAACCCTCAACCCAAAACCCTAAACCCAAAACTATAAACACAAAACCCTAAACCCAAAATCCAAAGCCTTAAACCCTTAACCCTAAACCCAAACCTTAAACCCTAAACACTAAACCCCAAACCCTAAACCCTAAACACTAAACCTTGAACTATAAACACTAAACCCAAAAACCAAAACCTTAAACCATAAACAGTTAACCCTAAACCCAAAACCTAAACCTAAACCTCAACCCTAAAGACTCAACCCAATACCCTAAGCCCTAAATCCCAATCCTTAAACGCTAAAACCCCAAACCCCAAACCCTAAGCCCTAAACCCTAAACCCTAAACCCTAAACCCAAACCCCAAAACCATAACCACTAAACCTTAAACCCAAAACCCTAAACCTTAAACCCTTAACCGTAAACCCAAAGCCTAAAACCCTAAACCATAATCCCTAAACCCTGAACCCAAAAACCTTAATGCTAAACCTTTATCCTAAACCCTAAACCCTAAACTATGAACCTTACACCTTAAATCCTCACCGTAAACCCTAAACCCAAAACCTAATTCCCAAACCAGAAGCCCTAAATCCAAAACCCAAAACCTTAAAGCCTGTAAAGCCTATACCATAAACCCCTAAATACTAAACCATAAACCCCAAACCCTAAAGAACGATACCCTAACCATAAACGCTAAACCCTAAACCACTAGACCTAAACCCTAATCGTATTATCTATACCCTAAACCCCAAAACCTAAACCCTAAAGCATAAGCCCTAAACCTTAAAGACTAAAAAACCCTTAACTACAAACCATAAATCCAAATCCCTAAAGCATAATCCCTAAACTCTAAATCCTAAAACCCCAATCCGTAAACCCTAAACCAAAATCCCAAACCCCTAAACCCTAAACACAAAACACTAAAGCCTAAACCCTGAAGCCTGAAGCCTGAACGCCATACCCTAAGCCCTAAACCGTAAACCCTAAACCCTAAACCCTAAACTTAAAAACAAAAACCCTAAACCATAAAACCCTAAATTCAAAACCCCTAACCCTTAGCCCTAAACCCTAAACCCTGGACCGTAAATCTAAAACTCCAAAACCAAAATCCTTAAACATGCACCCTAAACCCAAAACCCAAAAACCATAATCCTTAAACCCTAAGAACAAAACCCTAAACCCTAAACCATAAACCCTAAACCCTAAACCCTAAACCCTAAACCTTAACACTAAAGCCTAAACCCAAAACCCAAAATCCGAAAACCAAAACCCAAAACCGGGAACCTTAAACCCTAAACCGTAAACCCTAAACCCTAAACCCAAACCCCTAAACAATAAATCCTAAGCCCCAAACCCAAAACCCCAAACCCTAAACCCAAATCCCTAAACACTAAACCCTAAATACTAAACCCTAAACCCTAAACACTAAACCCTAAACCCTAAATCATAAACCCCAAACCCTTAATCCTAAACCCTGAACTCTAAACCCAAAACCCTACACCCTAAACCCCGAACCCCAAACCCCAAACCCCAAATCCTAAACTGTAAACCCTAAACGTAAACCATAAACCCAAATCCCAAAACCATCAACACTAAATCCTAAACCCCAAACCCAAAATCTTAGACCCTATATACCCTAACCCTAAACCTTAAACCCAAAACCCTAAATCGAAAACCATGAACCATAAACCCTAATACCTACACATTAGACACCTAACTCTAAACCCTAAAGCCTAAAGAACTATACCCTAACCCTATACCCTGAACCACTAACCCTAAACCCTAAACCCTAAACCCCCAAAATATTATACCGAAACCCTAAAGCCTAACACCTAAACCCTAAAGCCTCTACCCTAAACCCACAACCCTAATCCCTAGACCTCAAACCCTAATCCCTAAAACCCTAAACCCTAAACCCTAAAGCCTAAACCCTTATCCCTAAAACCTAAACCCTTATCCCTAAAACCTAAACCCCTAAACATAAAACCTAAACTGTAAAGCCCTATACCCGAAAACCTAAACCCAAAACACAAAACCCTAAACCCTAAACCCTAAACCCTAAACCGTTAACCTAAAAGCCTAAACACTAAACCCAAAACCCTAAAATATAAACCCAAAACCCTAAACCCTCAACCTTAAACCCTAAACCATAAACCCCAATCCCAATACCCTAAACCTTAAACACTAAACCTGAAATCCTAATCCCTGAAACCAAAACCCTAAACCATAAACACTAAACCTTAAACACTAAACCCTGAACCATAAACCCTATACCCAAATCCCTAAACACTAAACTCTAAAGCATAAAAACTAAACCCCAAACCCCAAACCTTAAGCCCTAGACCCTAAACCCTATACCATAATCCCTAAACCCTAAACCTCAAATACTAAACCCGAAACCCTAATCCATAAAACCTAGACCCTAAATCCCTTAACCCTAAGCCCAAAAACTGTAATCCTAAAGCACTAAACAGTAAACCCTAAACAAAAAACCATAAATGCTAAACCCTAAACCATAGCAAAACCCTTAACCCTAAACCCAAAACCATAAATTCTAAACCCTAGACCCTAAACCTCGAAACTGATACCCTGAACCGTATCCCCTACACCTTAAACCCTAATTCCTAAAACCCTAATCCCAAAACCCCAAACACTAGACCCTAAACCATATTTAAACACTTAACCCTAAAGCCAAAACCATAAATTCTAAACCCAAAACCCTAAACTTAAAAACCTGAACCCTAAACCCAAAACCCTGTACCCTAAACCCTAATCCCTAAACCCAAAAACCTTAATCCCAAAACCCCAAACCCTAAACCCCAAACCCTAAAACCAAAACCCTAAAACATAAACCCTAAATCTTAAACCCTAATCCTTAAAACCCAAATCCCTAAAACCTAAACTATAAACCCTAAGACCAGAACCCTAAAACCTAAACCATAAACCATAAACCCCAAACCCTAGACCACAAACTCTAAACCCCAAACCCTAAACCTTAAATCCTAAACCCTCAACCCTAAACCATAAACCATAAATTCTAAACCCAAAACCCTAAAATTAAAAACATGAACCCTAAACCATACACCCTGTACCCTAAACCCTAAACCTTAATCCCAAAACCCCAAACCCTAAAGCCCAAACCTTAAAACCTAAACCCTAAAACCTAAACTTAAAAACATAAACCCTAAACCCTACACCTTGTACCCTAAACCCTAAACCCTAAATCCCTAATCCCAAAACCCCAAACCCTAAACTCCAAACCTTAAAACCTAAACCCTAAAACCTAAACCCTAAGCCTTAAACCCTAATCCTTAAAACCATAAACCCTAAGCTAAAAACCCTAAGACCAAAACCCAAAAAACTAAACCATAGACCCTAAACCCTAAAACCCTAGACCACAAACCCTAAACCCCAAACCCTAAACCCTAAACCCTAAACCCCAAACCCTAAACCCTAAACCCTAAACCCTAAACCCTAAACCCTAAACCCTAAACCCTAAACCCTAAACCCTAAACCCTAAACCTAAAGTGTAAAGACTATACCATAAAACCAAAACCCAAAACACAAAGCCCTAAACCCAAAACCCAAAACCCAAAACCTTAAAGTCTGTAAAGCCTATACCATTAACCCTCAACCATAAACCCCTAAATCCTAAACCATAAACCCCAAACCCTAAACCCTAAATCCAAAATGATGAACCATGAACCCTAATACCTACACATTAGACACCTAACTCTAAACCCTAAAGCCTAAAGACCTAAACCGTAACCCTATACCCTAAACCCTAAACCCCCAAAATATTATACCAAAACCCAGAAGCCTAACCCCTAAACCCTAAAGCCTCTACCCTAAACCCTCAACCCTAAGCCCTACAACCCAAACCCTAATCCCTAAAACCCTAAACCCTAAACCCTTATCCCTAAAACCTAAACCCCTAAACCTAAAACCTAAACTGTAAAGCGCTATACCCGAAAACTTAAACCCATAAAACAAAACCCTAAACCCTAAACCCTAAACCGTTAACCTAAAACCCTAAACACTAAACCAAAAACCCTAAAGTATAAACCCGAAACCCTAAACCCCCAACCTTAAACCATAAACAATAAACCTCAATCCCAATACCCTAAACCTTAAACACTAAACCTGAAATCCTAATCCTTGAAACCAAAACCCTAAACCATAAACACTAAACCTTAAACACCAAACCTTAAACCCTAATCACTAAAAAATAAACCCTGAACTTAAACCCAAAACCTAAACAGTAAAGCCTATACCTCAAAACCTAAACCCCAAACACAAAACCGTAAACCCTAAACCCTAAACCGTTACTGAAAACCTAAAGCATAAACGCCAAACGCTAAACCCCAAACCTTAAACCTTAAACACTAAACTCCAAACCCTAAACCCTAAACCTGAACCCTAAACCTTAGACCCTAATCCTTAAAACCCTAATCCCTAAGCCCTAAACTATGAACCCTAAGACCAAAACCCTAAAACCTAAACCCTAAACCTTAGAACCTAAACTCTAAACCCCAAACCCTAAACCCTAAACCCTAAACCCTGAACTACAAATCCAAAACCTAAACTGTAAAGCCTATACCTTAAAACCTAAACTCAAAACATAAGGCCCCAAACCCTAAACCCAAAACCCTAAACCATTTACCTAAAACCCCAAAGCAGAAACCCCAAACCCTAAACCCTAAACCGTACCTAAACCATTAACCCTAAAACCAAAACTATAAATTCTAAACACAAAACCCAAAACATAAAAACCTGAACCCTAAACCCAACACCCTGTACCGTAAACCCAAAACCCTAAGCCCTAAAACCCTAATCCCAAAACCCCAAATCCAGAAACCCAAACCCTAAAACCTAAACCCTAATCCTTAAAACCCTAATACCTAAACCCTAAACTATGAACCCTAAGACCAAAACCCTGAAACCTAAACCCTAAACCCTAGACCCCAAACCCTAAACCCTAACCCCTAAACCGTAACCGTAAACCCCAAACCCTAAACCCTAATCCCTAGACCTTAACACTAGACCCTAAACTATAAATCCAAAACCTAAATTGTAAAGCCTATACGTCAAAACCTAAACTCAAAACACATAGCCCTAAATCCTAAACCCTAAACCCTCAACCGTTTACCATAAACCCTAAAGCATAGACCCCAAACCCTACACCCTAAACCGTCAACCCTAATCCCTACACCCCCAACCCTAATCCCTAAAACCCTAAACCCTAAACCCTAAACCCTTATCCTTAAAACCAAAACCCCTAACCCAAAAACCTAACCCGTAAAGCCCAATACCCTAAAACCTAAACCGAGAACACAAAACGCGAAACTGTTACACAAAACCCTAAACCCCAAACCGAAAACCCTCAGGCAAAAACCCAAAACCCTAAACCCCAAACCTTAACCCTAAACCATAAAGCCCAATCCCAGTACCCTAAACCTTAAACACTAAACCCGAAATCCTTATCCCCGAAACAAAAACCCTAAACCCTGAACACTAAAATTTAAACCCTAAACCATAAACCCTAAACCCTAAACCCTAATCCCTAAACCCTAAACCCTAAAGCATAAACACCAAACCCTAAACCCAAACCTTAAACCCTAAACCCTAAACCCTAGTCCCTAAACCCTAAACCTCAAAAATAAAACTAAAACAAATCCCTAAAACCTAGACAATAAAGCCCTAAACCCCAAACCCAAAAACCTAAACCTAAACACTAAACCCTAAACACAAAACTATAAACACTAAACCCTAAACACCAAACCATAAACCCTAAATCCTAATCCCTAAACCCTAAACCTCAAAACCGAAAACCTGAAACCCCAATCCCTAAAACCTAGAGCCTAAACCCATAACCCTAACCCCTAAAACAGTAACCCTGAAACCCTAAACCGTAAACCTTAATCCCTAAACCCTAAACACAAAACCATAATGCCTAAACGCCAGACCCTAAATCTTAAACCATACATAAACCCTTAACCCTAAACCCAAACTCAAAAACACTAAACCCAAAACCCTAAACTTAAAAGCATGAACCCTAAACCCTACACCTTAAACCCTAAACCCTAAACCCTAAACCCTAAAACCCTAATCCCAAAACCCCAAACCCTAAGCCCTAAACCTTAAAACCTAAACCCCAAAACCTAAACCTTAAACCTTAAACCCTAATCCTTAAAACCCTAAACCCTAAACTAAAAAAACTAAGACCAAAACCCTAAAACCTAAACCATAAACCCTAAACCCTAAACCCTAGACCACAAACACTAAACCCCTAACCCTACACCCTAAACCCTCAACCCTAATCCCAATACCCCAAACCCTAATCCCTAAAACCCTAAACCCTAAAACCAAAACCCCTAACCCTAAAACCAAAACCGTAAAACGTTATACCCTAAAACCTAAACCGAAAACACAAAACCCTAAACCGTTAACCAAAACCCTAAACCCTAAACCTAAAACCTAAAGCAAAAACCCGATACCCTAAACCCGAAAGCTTAAACCCTAAATCACAAAGCCCAATCCCAATACCCTACACCTTAAACAGTAAACCCGAAATCCTAATCCCCAAAACCAAAACCCTGAACAATATAGCATTAACCCTGAACCCAAACCCTAAACCCTAATCCCTAAACCTTAAACCCTAAAGCATTAACACCAAACCCTAAACCCAAACCTTAAACCCTAAACCCTTAACCCTAAACCCTAATCCCAAAACCCTATACCTCAAAAACTAAACCTAAAGCCCTAATCCCTAAAACCTCTACACTAAACCCCTAAACCCTAAACCAAAGCTAACCCTTAACTCTAAACCCAAAACCTTAAATTTTAAACACTAAACAGTAAACCTCAAAACCTAAACCCTATACCTTGTACCCTAAAACCCTAATCCCAAAACCCAAACCCTAAAACCTAAACCCAAAAACCTAAATCCTAAACCATAAACCCTAATCCTTAAAACCCTAATTCCTAAACCCTAAACAATAAACCCGAAGACCAAAACCCTAAAACCGAAACCATAAACCCCAAACCCTAAACCCTAAACCCCAAACCCTAAACCCAAATCCCGAGACCATAAACCCTGAACTTTCAGCCAAAAACCTAAACCGTAACTCCTTAACCCTAAACCAAAACAATAAACCCTAAACACTAAACCCCAAACCCTAAACCGTAAGCCTAAACCCTAAACCCTAAAGTATAAACACTATACCCTATCCCCAAATACCTAAACCTCAAAACCTTAACCCAAAACCCAAGCCTAAACCCTAAACACTAAACCCCAAACCCTAAACCGTAAGCTTAAACCCTAAACCCTAAAGTATAAACACTATACCCTATCCCCAAATACCTAAACCTCAAAACCTTAGCCCAAAACCCAAGCCTAAACCCTAAACACTAAACACCAAATGCCAAACCCTAAATCTAAACCCTAAACCCTAAACTATAAACAGTAAACCCTAAACCCTAAACCCAAAACCTTTAAACATATACCGTTTACCCTAAACCAAAAACCCTAAACCTTAAACCCAAAACCTTAAACCATAAACCGTTTACCCTAAACCAAAATCCAAAACCCAAAACCCCAAACCCTAAATGCAAAACCCTAAACCATAAACCGTAAAACCTTAACCGAAAACCAAAAACCCAAAAGCCTAAACCCAAATCCAAAAATCCTGAACCTTAAACACTAAACCCGAAACCCTAATCCCTAAAACGTAGAACCTAAATCCTTAACCCTAATCCATAAAACCGTAATCCCTAAACCCTAAGCCGTAACACTAAAACCTAAAACCAACACCCAAAACCATAAAGCCTAAAGCCTAAACCCTAAACCCTAAACCCTAAACCCTAAACCCTAAACCCTAAACCCTAAACCCTAAACCCTAAACCCTAAACCCTAAACCCTAAACCCTAAACCCTAAACCTTAAAACATAAACCCTACACCCTACACCCTATACAATAAAAACAAAAATCAAAATCCTAAAACCAACTTGCTAAACCCTAAACCTAAAAACCATAAACCTTAAAACCTAAAATCTAACCAATAAACACTAAACCCTACACCCTAAACCCTGAACCCAAAACCTTAAACCCTAAAGCTGATACCCCAAAACCTTAACCCTAAATGCTAAACCCAAAACCCTAAACCCTAAATCCAAAACCCCAAACCCATAATCCTAAACCCTGAACTCTAAACCCCAAACCCTAAGCCCTAAACCCAAACCCGAAACCCCAAATCCTAAACTATAAACCCTAAACATAAACCCTAAACCCAAAGCCCAAAACCATCAACACTAAATCCTAAACCCCAAACCCAAAACACTAGACCCTATATACCCTATACACTAAACCCTAAACCCTAAACCCTAAACCCTAAATCCAAAACGATGAACCATGAACCCTAATACCTACACATTAGACACCTAACTCTAAACCCTAAAGCCTAAAGAACTATACCGTAACCCTATACCCTAAACCACTAACCCTAAACCCTAAGCCCCCAAAATATTATACCAAAACCCAAAAGCCTAACCCCTAAACCCTAAAGCCTCTACCCTAAACCCTCAACCCTAAGCCCTACAACCCAAACCCTAATCCCTAAAACCCTAAACCCTAAACCCTTATCCCTAAAACCTAAACCCCTAAACCTAAAACCTAAACTGTAAAGCCCTATACCCGAAAACCTAAACCCATAACACAAAACCCTAAACCCTAAACCCTAAACCCTAAACCGTTAACCTAAAACCCTAAACACTAAACCCAAAACCCTAAAGTATAAACCCAAAACCCTAAACCCCCAACCTTAAACCATAAACAATAAACCTCAATCCCAATACCCTAAACCTTAAACACTAAACCTGAAATCCTAATCCCTGAAACCAAAACCCTAAACCATAAACACTAAACCTTAAACACTAAACCCTAAACCCTAAACCCTAAACCCTAAACCCTAAGCTCTAAAGCATAAAAACCAAACCCTAAACCCCAAACCTTAAGCTCTAAACCGTAAACCCTAAACCCTAATCCCTAAACCCTAAACCTCAAACACTAAACCCGAAACCCTAATCCATAAAACCTAGACCCTAAATCCCTTAACCCTAAGCCCTAAAACTGTAATCCTCAAACACTAAACAGTAAACCCTAACCGCTTGACCCAAACAAAAAACCATAAAGCCTGAACCCTAAACCATAGCAAAACCCTTAACCCTAAACGCAAAACCTTAAATTCTAAACCATAGACCCTAAACCTCAAAACCGAAACCCTGAACCGTATCCCCTGCACCCTAAACCCTAATTCCTAAAACCCTAATCCCAAAACCACAAACCCTAAACACCAAACCCTAAAACCTAAATCCAAAATAATAAACCCAAATCCTTAAAACCCTAATCCATAAACCCTAAATAATAATCCCAACGACCAAAGACCAAATCCCTAAAACCTAAACAGAAAACCATAAACCTTAAACCCTAAACACCAAACCCTAAACACCAAACCCTAAACCCTAATCCCTAAAAAATAAACCCTGAACTTTAAACCCAAAACCTAAACCGTAAAGCCTATACCTCAAAACCTAAACCCTAAACACAAAACCATAAACCCTAAACCCTAAACCGTAACTGAAAACCAAAAGCATAAACTCCAAACCCTCAACCCCAAACCTTAAACCCTAAACACTAAACTCCAAACCCTAAATCCAAAACCTAAACCCTAAACACAAAACCATAAACCCTAAACCCTAAACCCTAAACCCTAAACCCTAAACCCCAAAGACCAAAACCCTAAAACCTAAACCCTAAACCTTAGAACCCAAACTCTAAACCCCAAACCCTAAACCCTGAACCCTAAACCCTAAACCCAAAACCTAAGCCCAAACCCTAAACCCTAATCCATAATCCCTAAACCCTAAACCCTAAACCCTGAACTACAAATCCAAAACCTAAACTGTAAAGCCTATACCTCAAAACCTAAACTCAAAACATAAGGCCCAAAACCCTAAACCCAAAACCCTAAACCATTTACCTAAAACCCCAAAGCAGAAACCCCAAACCCTAAACCCTAAACCGTACCTAAACCATTAACCCTAAAACCAAAACTATAAATTCTAAACACAAAACCCTAAACTTAAAAACCTGAACCCTAAACCCTACACCCTGTACCCTGAACCCAAAACCCTAAGCCCAAAAACCCTAATCCCAAAACCCCAAATCAAAAAACCAAAACCCTAAAACCTAAACCCTAATCCTTAAAACCCTAATACCTAAACCCTAAACTATGAACCCTAAGACCAAAACCCTAAAACCTAAACCATAAACCCTAAACCCTAAACCCTAGACCCCAAACCCTAAACGCTAACCCCTAAACCCTAAACCCTAAACCCCGAACCCTAAACCCTAATCCCTAGACCCTAAACACTAGACCCTAAACTATAAATCCAAAACCTAAATTGTAAAGCCTATACCTTAAAACCTAAACTCAAAACACATAGCCCTAAATCCTAAACCCTAAACCCTAAACCGTTTACCATAAACCCTAAAGCATAGACCCCAAACCCTACACCCTAAACCGTCAACCCTAATCCCTACACCCCCAACCCTAATCCCTAAAACCGTAAACCCTAAATCCTAAACCCTTATCCTTAAAACCAAAACACCTAACCCAAAAACCTAACCCGTAAAGCCTAATACCCTAAAACCTAAACCGAGAACACAAAACACGAAACCGTTACCCCAAAACCCTAAACCCTAAGGCAAAAACCCAAAACCCTATACCCCAAACCTTAAACCCTAAACCATAAAGCCCAATCCCAGTACCCTAAACACTAAACTCGAAATCCTTATCCCCGAAACCAAAACCCTAAACCCTGAACACTAAAATTTAAACCGTAAACCCTAAACCCTAAACCCTAAAGCATAAACACCAAACCCTAAACCCAAACCTTAAACCCTAAACCCTAAACCCTAATCCCTAAACCCTAAACCTCAAAAACTAAACCTAAAACAAATCCCTAAAACCTAGACAATAAAGCCCTAAACCCTAAACCATAGCTAAACCCAAAACCTTAAATTCTAAACCCAAAACCCTAAACCTCGAAACCTAAGCCCTAAACCCTATACACTGTACACAAGACCCTAATCCCTAAACCCTAAAACGCTAATCCCAAAACCCAAAACCCTAAACCCCATACCCTAAAACCTAAATCCAAAACCATAAACCCTAATCCTTAAAACCCTAATCCGTAAAGAATAAACCCAAACCCAAAACCCTAAACACCAAACCCTAAACCCTAATCCCAAAACCATAAACCTTGAACTTCAAACCTAAAACCTAAACCGTAAATCCTTCAACCTAAACCCAAACCCTAACTCTAAACACTAAACCCCAAACCCTAAACCGTAAACCTAAACCCTAAACCCTAAAGTAAAAACACTATACCCTAAACCCCAAACCCTAAACCTCAAACCCTTAGCCCAAAACCCAAGCCCTAAACCCTAAACGCTAAACGCCAAATGCTAAATCGTAAACTATAAACACTAAACCCTAAACCCTAAACCCTAAACCCAAATCCTTAAACTATAAACAGTTTACACTGAACAAAAAACCTAAACCCAAAACCCAAAACCCAAAACCCTGAAGCCTCAATCAAAAACCCTAAGCCCTAAACCCTGAACTATAAACCCAAAACCTAAAGTGTAAAGACTATCCCATAAAACCGAAACCCAAAACACAAAGCCATAAACCCTAAACCCTAAACCCTAACCCAATTACCTAAAACCCTAAAGCATAAACCCCAAACCCTTAACCCCAAACCTTAGACCCTAAACACTAAACCCCAAACCCTAAACCCTAACCCTAAACCCTCAACCCTAAACAATAAACACTAAACCCCCAACCCAAAACCTTAAACCCAAAACTATAAACACAAAACCCTAAACCCAAAATCCAAAACCTTAAACCCTTAACCCTAAACCCAAACCTTAAACCCTAAACACTAAACCCCAAACCCTAAACCCTAAACACTAAACCCTGAACTATAAACACTAAACCCAAAAACCAAAACGTTAAACCATAAACCATAAATCGTTAACCTTAAACCCAAAACCTAAACCCTAAACCCTAAACCCCAACCCTAAAGACTCAACCCAATACCCTAAGCCCTAAACCCCAATCTTTAAACCCTAAAACCCCAAACCCCAAACCCTAAGCCCTAAACCCTAAACCCTAAACCCGAACCCCCAACCCATAACCCATAACCACTAAACCCGAAACCCTAAACCCTAAACCTTAAACCCTTAACCCTAAACCCAAAACCTAACACCCTAAACCATAATCCCTATACCCTGAACCCAAAAACCTTAATGCTAAACCTTTATCCTAAACCCCCAACCCCAAACCCCAAACCAGAAACCTTACACCCTAAATCCTCACCCTAAACCCTAAACCCAAAACCCAATTCCCAAACCTGAAGCCCTAAATCCTAAACCCAAAACCTTAAAGCCTATAAAGCCTATACCTAAAGCCCAAAACCATAAACCATAAACCCAAAACCCACAACGCAAAATCCAAAACCACAAACCCTCAACCATAAACCCCTAAATCCTAAACCATAAACCCCAAACCCTAAAGAACGATACCCTAACCCTAAACCCTAAACCCTAAACCACTGGACCTAAACCACTAGACCTAAACCCTAACCGTATTATCTATACCCTAAACCCCAAAACCTAAACCCTAAAGTACAAGCCCTAAACCTTAAACAATAAAAAACCCATAACTATAAAACCTAAATCCTAATCCCTAAAGCTTAATCCCGAAACTCTAAATCCTAAAACCCCAATCCGTAAACCCTAAACCAAAATCCCAAACCCCTAAACCCTAAACACAAAACACTAAAGCCTAAACCCCGAACCCTAAACGCCATACCCTAAGCCCTAAACCGTAAACCCTAAACCCTAAACACATAAACCCTAAACCATAAAACCCTAAATTCAAAACCCCAAACCCTTAGCCCTAAACCCTAAACCCTAAACCCTAAACCCTGAACCCTAAATCTAAAACTCTAAAACCAAAATCCTAAAACATCACCCTAAACCCAAAACCCATAAACCCTAATCCTTAAACCCTATGAGCAAAACACTAAACCCTAAACTCTAAACCATAAAACCTAAACCCTAAACCCTAAACCCAAAACCCTTATCACTAAACCCTAAACCCAAAACCCAAAACCCGAAAAGCTAAACCCAAAACCGTGAACCGTAAACCCGAAACCCTAAACACTAAACCCCAAACCCTAAACCCTAAACACTAAACCCTGAACTATAAACACTAAACCCAAAAACACCAAAACCCTAAAACCTACTTGCTACACCCTAAACCCAAAAACCATAGCCCACAAAATTTAAACACTAAACAATAAACACTAAATCCTAATCCAAGCCACAAACCCCAAACCCTAAACCCTAAACCCCAAACCCTAAAACCCAAACCATTAACCTTAAACACCAAACCCTAAACCCTAAACCCTAAACCCAAAACCCTAATCCTAAACCCTAAACCTTAAACACAACCCCCGAAACCCAAATCCCTAAAACCTAGACCCTAAACACTTAACACTAAGCCCCAAAACCGTAATCCCTAAACCCTAAACCGAAAACCCTAACCCCTAAACCCTCAACACAACCATAAAGCCTAGACCCCAAACCTAAAACCTAAAACCTGAAACTTAAACCCTAAACCTTAAACCCTAATCCCTAAACCCTAAACAATAAACCAAAAGACCAAAACCTTAAAACCTAAACCTTGAACTCTAAACCCTAAACCCTAAAACCCAAACCCTAAACCCCAGACACTAAACCCTAAACACCACACCCTAAACCAAAATCCCTAAACCATAATCCCTAAACTATAAACCCAAAACCTAAACCGTAAAGCCTATACCTCAAAACCTAAACCCAAAACACAAAACCCTAAACGCTAAACACCAAACCCTACACCCTACACCCTAAACCTAAACCCCAAACCCTAAACTAGAAACACTAAACCCTAAACCCTAAACCCAAAACCCTAAACCTTAAACCCTTAACTCTAAACCCAAGCCCTAAACCCTAAACAGTAAACCCCAAACCCTAAACCCTAAATCTAAAACATAAAACCTAAACTATAAACATTAAAACCATAAACCCAAAACCTCAAACCTTAAACCGTTAATCCTAAACCCAAAACCTAAACCCAAAACCCAAACCGTAAACCCAAAACCCAAAACCCAAAACCCTAACCCCTCAACCCTAAACCCTAAACACGAAAACCTAAACCAGAACCCCAAAACCCTAACCACCAAACCCTAAACTCTAAAAACTAAACCCTAACCCAAAACCCTAAACCTTAAACCCTGAACCCTAAACCCAAAACCTAAAACCCTAAACCCTAATCCCTAAACCCTAAACCCTAAAACCTCAACGCTAAACCGTTATCCTAAACCCAAAACCCTAAACAATAAATCCTACACCAGAAAGCCTCACCCTAAACCCCAAACCCTAAACCTAATTCCCCAAACCCCAAACTCTAAATCCTAAACCCGAAACCTCAAAGCCTAGAGCCTATATCAAAATACCTAAACCCTAAACCCTAAACCCTAAACACTAAACCCTAAACCCTAAACCCTAAACCCTAAAACCCTAAATCACTAAACCTAAACCCTAACCATAATATCTGTACCCTAAACCTTAAAACCTAAACCCCAAACCATAAACACTAAAGCTTGTACCCTAAACCTTCAGCCCTATTCCCTACACCCCAAATCCTAAACATTGAAATCCAAAACCCTAAACCCCATAACGTAAACCCTAAACCTTAAATCCTTAAACCCTAAACCCAAAATCCTAGACCTGAAACCATAAAGCCTAAAGCCGATAACCAAAGTGTTAAACCCTAAACCCTAAACATTAAACCGTAAACCCTAAACCCTAAACCCTTAACCCTAAAACCTTGGTCCCTAAACCCTATTACCTAAACATTAAACACCTAACCCTAAACCATAAACCACTAAACCTAAACCCTAACAGTAATACTAAACCCTAAACCGTAAATCCCTAAACCTTAAACCCAAAATCCTAGACCCGAAACCTTAAAGCCTAAAGCCGATAACCAAAGCGCTAAACCCTAAACCCAAAACACTAAATCGTAAACCCTAAACCCTAAATTCTAAACCCTAAACCCTAAACCCTAAACCCTAAACCCAAAAACCTTGGTCTCTAAACCATAAACCTCTAAACCTAAACCCTAACAATAATACTGAACCCTAAACCCTAAACCCTAAACCCGAAACCCTAAAGCCTCTACCCTAAACCCCCAACCAATATCCTTACACCCCAAACCTTAAACCTAAATCCCAAAACATAAACCCCATACCCTAAACCCTAAACCGTAAACCCTAAACCCTAATCCCTAAATCCTAAACATTAAATACTAAACCCAATACTTTAATCCCTAAACCTTATACATTGAAACATAAACTCTAAACCCTACACCCAATAGCCAAAACCCAAAACCCCAAAAACCCTAATCTCTAAACCCTAAACCGTAAACATTAAACCCTACACCCTAAATTTTAAAACCTAAACCCTACAGCCTACACCCTATACCCTAAACCCTAAACCCTAACACCAAAATCCTACAACCTACACCCTAAACCCTAAACCCAAAACCCAAAAATGCTAAGCCTTAACCCCGAAACCCAAAACCATAAACCGTTAGCCCAAAGCCTTAAACCTTAAACCCAAAACACTAAAGCATAAACTCCAAACCTTAAACCCCATACCGTAAACCCTAAACCATAAACCATAATCCCTAAACCCTAAACCTAAAACCTTAAACACAAAACCTTTAGCCATAAACCCTAAACCCTAATCCCTAAAACCTAAACCCAAAACCCGAAACCCTAAACCCTAGACCTAAAACCCTAATCCGTAAACCCTAAACCCAAAACCGAAACCCCTAAGCCCTAAACAAAAAACCCTAAAGCATAAGCCCAAACCTTAAAAACTAAAAAACCCTTACCATAAACCTTAAATCCTAATCCCCAAAACATAATCCCTAAACCCTAAATCCTGAAACCCTAAACCAAATACCCAAAACCCCTAAACCCTAAAACCAAACCATAAAGCCTAAACCCCAAGCCCTAAACCCCAAATCGTAAACCCTAAACCCTGATTACTAAACCCTATACATTGAATACAAAACCAAAAATCATAAACCTTGAACCCTAAACCTTAACCCTAAACCTAAAAACATATACCTGAAACCTTAAAATCCTAATCCCAAAACCTTAAACCCTAAATTCAAAACACCAAACCCTTAACCCTAAACCCTAAACCCTAAACTCTGAACCCTAAACCAAAAACTCTAAAACAAAAATACTAAAACATACATCCTAAACCCAAAACTCCAAAACCCTAATCCTAAAACCCTAAGCCCAAAACTCTAAACCCTACACCCTATACCCTAAAAACTAAACTCTAAAACCCATATCGTGAAACCCTAAACTATAAACCCTAAACCCTAAACACTAAATCCAAAATCGTAAAACCTACTTGCTAAACCCTGAACCCAAAAACCATAACCCTTAAAACCTAAACCGTAAACAATAAACACTAAACCCTAATCCATAAACCCCAAACCCTGAACCCTAAACCCCAAGCCCTAAAACCCAAACCATAAACCCCAAACACCAAACCATAAACCCCAAACACCAAACCCTAAACCCTAAACCCTAATCCCTAAACCCTAAACCTTAAAGACAAAACCTGAAACCCAATTCCCTAAAACCTAGACCCTAAACCCTTAACCCTATGCCCCAAAACCGTAATCCCTAAACACTAAACCAAAAAGTCTAACCCCTAAACCCTCAACACAAAAATAAAGCCTAGATCCCAAACCAAAAACCCCAAACCCCAAACCCTAAATCCTAATCCATACATAAACCACAAACCCTAAACCCTACCCCCTGTACCCTAAACCCTAAACCCTAAACCCTAAAACAGTGACCCCAAAACAGGAAACCCTATACCCCAAACCCAAAAACCTAAAACCTAAAACCTAAACCATAAGCCATAAACCGTAATCCTTAAAACCTTAATCCCTAAAACATAAACAATAAATCATAAGACCAAAACCCTAAAACATAAACCTTGAACTCTAAACCCTAAACCTTAAAACCAAAACCCAATGCACTAAATCCTAAACCCCAAACCCAAAACCCTAAACTGTAAACCCAAAACCCTAAACTGTAAACCCAAAACCCTAAACCATAAATACTAAACTTGAAATCCTAATCCCTGAAACCAAAACCCTAAACTATAAACACTAAACCTTAAACCCTAAATCCTAAACCCAAATCCTTAAACCCTAAGCTCTAAAGCATAAAATCCAAAACCCTAAACCGGAAATCGTAAACCCCAAACATTAAATCCTTAATCGTAAATCCTTAACCCAAAACCCAAAACCCAAAGCCCTAAGCCCCTAACCATCAACACTAAATGCCAAACCACAAACCCAAAACCCTAAACCCTATATACACCTAAAACCTAAACCCTAAACCCTAAACCCTAAAGCCTATACCCTAAACCGTAAACCATAAACCATAAACCGTACATCCCAAACCCTAATCCCTAAAACCCTAAACTCTAAACCCTAAACCCG
>NW_024868931.1:25555-26352 GCF_013358625.1 Macadamia integrifolia
CTTAAACACTAAACTTGAAATCCTAATCCCTGAAACCAAAACCCTAAACTATAAACACTAAACCTTAAACCCTAAATCCTAAACCCAAATCCTTAAACCCTAAGCTCTAAAGCATAAAATCGAAACCCTAAACGCTACAACCTATACCCTAAACCCAATGCCCTAACCCTAAACCATAAACCCCAAACCCCAAACCCTAAGCCCTAAACCCTAAACCATAAACCCGAACCCCCAACCCATAACCCTTAAACCCTAAACCCAAAACCCGAAAAGCTAAACCCCAAACCATGAACCGTAAACCCTAAACCCCAAACCCAAAGTCCTAAACAATAAACCCCAAACCCCAAACCCTAAGCCCTAAACCCTAAACCATAAACCCGAACCCCCAACCCATAACCCTTAAACCCTAAACCCAATCCCTAAACCCTAAGCCATAAATGCTAAACCCCAAACCATAAACCCGAAACCCTAAACCTTAAAATCGAAACCCTAAACGCTACAACCTATACCCTAAACCCAATGCCCTAACCCTAAACCATAAACCCCAAACCCTAAACCCCAAACCCTAAACCCTAAATCCTAATCCCAAACCCTAAACCTCAAAAACTTAACCTGAACCCTAAACCCTAAACCTTAAACCCTAAACCCAAAACACGAAACACTAAACCCCAAACCCTAAACCATAAACCCTAATCCTTAAAACCAAAACCCAATGCACCCTAAACCCTAAACCCAAAACCCAATTCCCAAACTTGAAGCCCTAAATCCTAAACCCAAAACCTTAAAGCCTATAAAGC
>NW_024868931.1:26372-33101 GCF_013358625.1 Macadamia integrifolia
CCAATACCTAAACCCTGAACCACACCTAAACCTAAACCCTAAACACTACACCCAATACCCAAAACCCAAAACCCAAAAAAACCTAATCCCTAAACCCTAAACCGTAAACCTTGAACCCTAAACTCTAAACCCAAACCTTAAACCCAAAACCCAAAAACAATAATCCTTAAACCAAAAGCCTTAAACCCTAAGTTGAAAACCCTAGAGCATAAACCCCAAACCCTAAACCCCAAACCGTAAACCCTAATGCTTATACCCAAACCTAAACCCTAAATTGAAAACCTCAAACCAAAAACCCAAAACCCAAAACCCAAAACCCAAAATCCTAAACCTTAAACCCAAAACCCAAAAACAATAATCCTTAAACCAAAAGCCCTAAACCTTATACCCTAACCCTAAAACCCTAAACCCTATACCCTAAACCCTAAACCCTAAACCCTGAAACCCTAAACCCTAAACCCTAAACCCTAAACCCTAAACCCTAAACCTTAAACCCTAAACCCAAAACACGAAACACTAAACCCCAAACCCTAAACCATAAACCCTAATCCTTAGAACCAAAACCCAATGCACTAAATCCTAAACCCCAAACCCAAAACCCTAAACTGTAAACCCAAAACCCTAAACCATAAATACTAAACCCTCAACCTCAAACCCTAAACCCTAGACCCTACACCCTTTACCCTAAATCCTAACCTAGTCCCTGAACCCTAAACCTTAAATGCTAAACCCAAAACTTTAAAACCTAAACAAACCCTACATCCTATATGCTAAAAACTAAACTCTAACACCCAAATCGTTAAACCCTCAACACCAAACCCTAAACCCAAAACCCTAAACCCTAAACCCAAAAGCAAAAATTCTAAAACCTGCTCGCCAAACCCTAAACCCAAAAACCATTACCTTTAAAACCTAAACCCTAAACCATAAGCCCCAAACCCTAAACCCCGAACCCTAAAGCCCAAACCCCAAACTTTAAACCCTAAACACTAAACCCTAAATCCTGAGCTATAAACACTGAATCCCTAACGCTAAAGCCTACACCTCAGAACATAAACCCAAAAACCCAAAACCCTAAACCGTTAACCCACAACCCTAAAGCATAATCCTCAAACTCTAAACCCCAAACCTTAAACCCTAAACACTAAATCCGAAATCCTAGACCCTAAACCTATGCCCTAAACCCTAAGCTATAAACACTAAGCCCTAATCCCCAAACCCTAAGTCCTAAACCCTAAACCTTAAATCCTCAACCCTAAACCCTAAACCCTAAACCCTAAACCCAAAACCCTATACCATAAATCCTATGCCTAAAACCCTAAACCCTAAATCCTAATCGTCAAACCCTTAACCCTATACCCTAAACCCTAAACCCTCAACGCTAAACCCAAAACCCATAACCTTAAACCCAAAATAACTATACCTTAACCGTATACCCTAAACCACGAACCATAATACCTAAACCCTAAACCCTAAAGCCGATACCCTAAACCCTCAACCCTAATCCCTATTCCCCAAACCCTAATCCCTAAAACCCTAAACCCTAAACCCTTATCCTTAAAACCTAAACCCCTAACCCAAAATCCAAAACCGTAAAGCTCTAGACCCTAAAACCTAAACCGAAACCCAGAATCTTTAACCCAAAACCCTAAACCCTAAATCCAAAACCCTAAAGCTTAAACCCCAAATCCTAAACCCCAAACCTTAATGCCTAAACCCAAAACCCTAATCATTAAACCCTAAACTTTAAACACTAATCTCTAAATCCTATTCCCTAAAACATAAACCCTAATCCCTAAACCCTAAACCCTAAAACCATAATCCCTAATTCCTAATCCCAAAACCCTAAACACAAAACCCAAAAGCCAAAACACCAACCCCTATACCCCAAACACTAAACCCTAAACGCTGAAACAAAAAACCTTAAGGCCTATACACTAAGCCCTAAACCCTCAACCCTAAACCCTACACTCCAAACCCCAAACCTTAAAACCCAAAGCCCTAAACCCCATACCAAAAAACCTAAACCCCAAACCCTAATCCCTAAACCCTAAACATTAAATAATAAACCCTAACCCTTAAACCCTAAACCATAAACCCTAAACCCTATACCTTAAAACCTAAACCCTAAATCCTACACCATACACGCTAAAACCTAATCCCTAAACCCTAATCCGTGGACCATAAAACTTATACTCTAAACTTTAAAACCTAAACCCTAAACCCTAAACCCAAACACCAAAAGCCTAAAACCTACACCCAAAACCCAAAACCCAAAACCGAAAAATGCTATACCTTAAACCCAAAACCCTAAATCTTAAACTGTTAAGCCAAAGCCTTAAACCCTAAACTGAAAACCCTGAAGCGTAAACCCCAAACCCTATACCCCAAACCGTAAACCCTAATGCATATACCCAAACCCTAAACCCTATACCCTGAACCCTAAACCCTAATGCTTATACCTAAAAACCTAGACCCTAAGTGCTAAACCCAAAACCATAAACCCTAAATCCTAAGCCCCGAACACTTATTCCTATACCTTGAACCTTAAATCCAAAACCCTAAGTCCGAAACCCTGAACCCCAAATCCTAAACCCTAAACCCTAAACACTAAACACTAAAACCTAAGGCCAAAACCTAGAACCCTAAACCCTAATACCTAAACAATAGACACCTACCTCTAAACACTGAAGCCTAATGGACTATATGCTAACGCTAAACCATTAAACACTAACCCTAAACCCTAAACCCAAATACCTAAACATTAAACACCTAACTCCAAACCCTGAAGCCTAAAGAACTATACCCTAACCTTATGCCCTAAACCTCTAACCCTAAACCCTAAACCCAAAAATATAATACCTAAACCCAAAACCCTAAACCCTAAAACCTAAACGCCTAACCATAAAAACTAAACCGTAAAGCCCTATACCCTAAAACGTAAACCCAAAACTCAAAAACCAAAACCCTAAACCCTAAACCGTTAACCCAAAACCGTTAACCCAAAACGCTAAAGCATAAACCCCAAACCCTAAACCCCAAACCTTAAACTCCAAACCACAAACCCTAATCCCCATGCCCTAAACCTTAAACACTCAACCCGAAATCTTAATCCTTGAAACCAAAACCCGAAACCCTAAACTCTAAACTTTAAACCCTAGACCCTAATCACTAACCTAAACCCTAAAGCAAAAACACTAAGCCCTAAACCCCAAACCCTAAACCCTAAACCCTAAACCCTAAACCCTAAACCCTAAATCGTTAACACTAACCCCTGAACCCTAAACAAAAAACCATAAAGCCTAAACCCCCAACCCTAAACCCCAAGCCATAAACACTAAACTGTAAACCCGAAACCTTTAACCCTCCTAAACCCAAAACCTTAAAATCGAAGCCCAAAATCCTACACCTTGTATCCTAAACTCTAAATCCTAAACCCCAAATCCCCAAACCCTAAACCATAAACCCTAACCACAAAACCATAAACATACAACCCTAAAGCCTAAACCCCAAACCCTAAACTCTAAACCGTAAACCCTAAACCCTTAACCCTAAACTTAAAACCTTAAACCCTAAACCGTACACCCATTACCCTAAACCCTAACCTAACCCCTAAACCCTAAACACTAAAACCTAAACCCTAGACCCTAGACCCCATACCCTAAACACTAAACTCCAAAACCCTAATCACTATACACTATACCATAAACCATAAACCCAAAATCCTAAAATCAACACGCTAAACCTTAAATCCAAAAACATTAACCCTTAAAACCTAAACCCAAATGAAAAACCCTAAACCCTAAACCCTAAAGCTTATTCCACGAAACCTAAACCCTAATTGCTAAACCCAAAATCCAAAACCCTAAACCGGAAATCGTAAACCCCAAACATTAAATCCTTAATCGTAAATCCTTAACCCAAAACCCAAAACCCAAAGCCCTAAGCCCCTAACCAGAAATCCTAAACCCTAAAACCTAAACCCTAAGCCATAGACCCTAAACCCTAAACCCAAAGCCCAAAACCATAAAGCCTAAATCCTAAACCCCAAACCCTTAACCCAATGTACCCTATAACCTAAACCCTAAAACCTAATACCTAAACAATAAACACCTAACTATAAACCCTGCGTAAAGAACTATACCCAATCCCTATACCATAAAGCACTAACCCTAAAACCAAAACTTCAAAATATAACACCGAAACTGTAAACCCTAAACCCTAAAGCCTATGCCCCAAACCATCAACCATAAACCGTACACCCCGAACCCTAATCCCTAAAACCCCAAACCCTCAACCCTAAACCATTATTCCTAAAACCTAAACCGCAAAGCCACATACCTTGAAACCTAAACCGTAAACACAAAACCCAAAACCCTATAACCTAAACCGTTAACCCAAGACCCTAAAGCATAAACCCCAAACCCTAAAGCCCAAACCTTAAACCCTAAACCATAAATACTAATCCCTATACCCTAAATCTAAAACACTAAATCTAAAATCCTAATCCCTGAAACCAAAACCCTAAACCCTAAAAATTAAACCCTAAACCCTAGACCCTAAATCCTAAATCCAAAACCCTAAACCCTAAACCCTATAACATAAACACCAAACCCTAAACCCCAAACCATAAACACTAAATCCTAAGTCCCGAACACTTATTCCTATACATTGAACCGTAAATCCAAAACCCTAAGCCCGAAACCCTGAACCACAAATCCTAAACCCTAAACCCTAAACACTAAACCCTAAAACCAAAGGCCAAAACCTAGAACCCTAAACCCTAATACCTAAACAATAGACACCTACCTCTAAACACTGAAGCCTAATGGACTATATGCTAACGCTAAACCATTAAACACTAACCCTAAACCCTAAACCCAAATACCGAAACATTAAACACCTAACTCCAAACCCTGAAGCCTAAAGAACTATACCCTAACCTTATGCCCTAAACCTCTAACCCGAAACCCTAAACCCAAAAATATAATACCTAAACCCAAAACCCTAAACCCTAAAATCTAAACTCCTAACCATAAAACCAAAACCGTAAAGCCTAATACCCTAAAACGTAAACCCAAAACTCAAAAACCCAAACCCTAAACCCTAAATCGTTAACCCAAAACGCTAAAGCATAAACCCCAAACCCTAAACCCCAAACCTTAAACTCCAAACAACAAACCCTAATCCCCATTCCCTAAACCCTTAACCCTAAACTTAAAACCTTAAACCCTAAACCGTACACCCATTACCCTAAACCCTAACCTAACCCCTAAACCCTAAACATTAAAACCTAAACCCTAGACCCTAGACCCCATACCCTAAACACTAAATGCCATACCCCAAACCCATAACCCTAAAGCCCTAACCCTAAACCCAAAACCCTAAGGCCTAAACCCTAAACCCCAAACCCTAAAACCAAAACCGAAAAACCTAATCCCTAAACCCTAAAACCCTAAACCCTAAACCCTAACACCAAAACCCCAAACAATAAACCATAGCCCCAAAACCATAAACCCTAAACCCCAAACCGTATACCCTAAACCCTGATTACTAAAATCTAAACATTAAAAAGAAAACCCAAAACTATAAACCCTAAACCAAAAACCCTAAGCCCTAAACCCCAGACCCCAAAATCGAAAACCAAAACCCAAAACCCAATTCCCAAACCTGAAGCCCTAAATCCTAAACCCAAAACCTTAAAGCCTATAAAGCTTATACCGAAAGCCCAAAGCCATAAACCCTAAAACCTAAACCCTAAGCCATAGACCCTAAACCCTAAACCCAAAGCCCAAAACCAGAAACCCTAAATCCTAAACCCCAAACATTAAACCCTTAATAGTAAATCCTGAACCCAAAACAAAAAACCCAAAAGCCTAAACCCCTAACCCTAAACCCCAAGCCCTAAACCTTAAACCGTGAACCCTAAACCCTAATCCCTAAACCCCAAACCGTAAACACTAAATCCGAAACCATAATTCCTAAACCTTAAACACTAAACCCTAAACCCTAAACCCCAAACCCTAAACCCTAAACACTAAACCCTGAACTATAAACACTAAACCCAAAAACCCAAGCCCTAAACCCCAGACCCCAAAATCGAAAACCATATACCCAAACCCTAAACCATAAACCCTAAACCCTAAACCCTAACCCTTAAATACTAAACACTAAACCCCAAATCCTAAACCATAAACCCTAAACCTTAAAACCGAAACCTGATACACTAAATCCTAAACCCCAATCCCAAAACCATAAACCCTAAATCCTAAGGCCCAAACACATAATCCTACACCTTGAACCTTAAATCCAAAACCCTAAGCCCGAAACCCTGAACCCCAAATCCTAAACCATAAACCCTAAACCTTAAAACCGAAACCTGATACACTAAATCCTAAACCCCAATCCCAAAGCCTTAAACCCTAAGTTGAAAACCCTAGAGCATAAACCCCAAACCCTAAACCCCAAACCGTAAACCCTAATGCTTATACCCAAACCCTAGACCCTAGACCCCATACCCTAAACACTAAACTCCAAAACCCTAATCACTATACACTATACCATAAACCATAAACCCAAAATCCTAAAATCTACACGCTAAACCTTAAATCCAAAAACATTACCTTTAAAACCTAAACCCTAAACCATAAACCCTAAACCCTAAATCTCAAAACATAAACCCCATACCCTAAACCCTAAACCATAAACCCCAATTCCTAAACCCTAAAC
>NW_024868931.1:33121-48561 GCF_013358625.1 Macadamia integrifolia
TTAACCTGAAACCCTAATCCCTAAAACCCAGACCCCAGACCCCATACCCCAATACCCTAAACCCCAAAACCTAAACCCTAAAACCTAAACCCTAAACCATAGACCCTAAACCAAAGACCCTAATCCTTAAAACCCTAAAACCCTAATCACTAAACCCAAAACCATAAACCCTTAACCCTCAACCCTAATCACTAAGCCTTAAACCCAACCCTAAACCCTAAACCCGAACCCCAAAACCCTAACCACTAAACCCTAAATTCGAAACACTAAAAACTTAACCCAAAGCCCTAAACCTCAAACCCCTAACCCTAAGCCCAAAACCTAAAACTCTAAACCCCGTACCCTAAACCCTAAACTGAAAATCCCTAAACCCTAATCCCTAAACCCTAAACCCTAAACCCTAAACCCAAAATCCTAGACCAGAAACCTTAAAGCCTAAAGCCTATAACCAAAGCACTATACCCTAAACCCTAAACACTAAACAGTAAACCCTAAACCCTAAACCCGAAATCCTAAATCCCAAACCATAAACCCTAAAACCCTGTACCCTCAACCCTAATGCCTAAAAGTTAATCACCTAAACCTAAACCGTAAACCACTAAACCTAAACCCTAACCATAATACTAAACCCAAAACCCAAAACCTTAAACCCTAAACCCTAAAGCCTATACCCCAAACCCCCAACCCAATTCCATAAACCCCAAACCCCAAACCTAAAAACCCAAAACATAAACCATATACCCTAAACGCTAAACCCAAAACCTTAAACCCTAAACCCTCAATGCTAAACCCTAAACATTAAATTACTAAACCCTAAACTTTAATCCCTAAACCCTATACGTTGCAACCTAAACCCTAAACCCTACATCCAATATCTAAAACCCAAAACCCAAAAAACCCTAATCCCCAAACCCTAAACCGTAAACCTTAAACCCTACACAATAAATTTTAAAACAAAAACCCTAAAACCTACACCCCATACCCTAAACCCTAAACCTTAAACCCTAACACCAAAATCCCAAAACCTACACCCTAAACCCAAAACCCTAAACCCAAAAATGCTAAACCATAAACCGTTAACCCAAAGCCATAAACCATAAACCCAAAACCCTAAAGCATAAACCCCAAACCTTAAACCCCAAACCGTAAACCCTAAACTATAAACCATAATCCCTAAACCCTATACCTTAAACACTAAACCCTTAACCATAAACCCTAAACCCTAAACCCTAAACCATAAACCTAAAACACTAATCCATAAACCCTAAACCCAAAACTGAAACCCCTAAACCCTAAACACATAACCCTAAAGCAAAATCCCTAAACCTTAAACACTAAAAAACCCTTAACCATAAACCTTAAATCCTAATCCCTAAAATGTAATCCTTAGACCGTATATTCTAAAACCCAAATCCGTAAACCTTAAAGCAAAAACCCAAACCCCTAAATCCTAAACACAAAACCATAAAGCCTAAACACCAAACCCTAAACCCTGATTACTAAAAACTAAACATTAAAAAGAAAACCCAAAACCATAAACCTTAAACCCTAAACCAAAAAACTTAAACCCTAAACCATAAAACCCTAAATCCAAAAACCTAAACCCTAAATTCAAAACCTCAAACCCAAAACCCAAAACCCAAAACCCAAAACCCAAAACCCAAAACCCAAAATCCTAAACCCTATACCCAAAACTCTAAAACAAAAATCCTAAAACATACACCCTAAACCCAAAACCCAAAATCACTAATCCTTAAGCCCTAAGCACAAAACCCTAAACCATAAGCCCAAAACCCAAAACCCAAAAAGCTAAACCCCAAACCATGAACCGTAAACCCTAAACCCCAAACCGAAAGTCCTAAACAATAAATCCCAAGCCCCAAACCCTAAACCCTAAACAATAAACACTAAACCCTAATCCCTAAACCCTAAACCGTAAATGCTAAACCCCAGACCATAAACCCGAAACCCTAAACCTTAAAACCTAAACCCTAAACCCTAAACCCTAAACCCTACACCCTATACCCTAAAAACTAAACTCTAAAACCCTTATCGCTAAACCCTAAACACTAAACCCTAAACCCAAAACCCTAAAACAAAAACCCTAAAACCTACTTGCTACACCCTAAACCCAAAAACCATAGCCCTCAAAATTTAAACACTAAACAATAAACACTAAATCCTAATCCATAAGCCCCAAACCCTAAACCCTAAACCCCAAACCCTAAAACCCAAACCATTAACCTTAAACACCAAACCCTAAACCCTAAACCCTAAACCCAAAACCCTAATCCTAAACCCTAAACCTTAAACACAACCCCCGAAACCCAAATCCCTAAAACCTAGACCCTAAACACTTAACACTAAGCCCCAAAACCGTAATCCCTAAACCCTAAACCGAAAACCCTAACCCCTAAACCCTCAACACAACCATAAAGCCTAGACCCCAAACCCAAAACCCCAAACCCCAATACCTAAACCCTGAACCACACCTAAACCATAAACCCTAAACCCTACACCCTATACCCTAAACCATAAACCCTAAAACTATGATCCCAAAACACCAAACCCTAAAACCTAAAACCTGAAACTTAAACCCTAAACCTTAAACCCTAATCCTTAAAACCCTAATCCCTAAACCCTAAACAATAAACCAAAAGACCAAAACCTTAAAACCTAAACCTTGAACTCTAAACCCTAAACCCTAAAACCCAAACCCTAAACCCCAGACACTAAACCCTAAACACCACACCCTAAACCCTAATCCCTAAACCATAATCCCTAAACTATAAACCCAAAACCTAAACCGTAAAGCCTATACCTCAAAACCTAAACCCAAAACACAAAACCCTAAACGCTAAACACCAAACCCTACACCCTACACCCTAAACCTAAACCCCAAACCCTAAACTACAAACACTAAACCCTAAACCCAAAACCCTAAACCTTAAACCCTTAACTCTAAACCCAAGCCCTAAACCCTAAACAGTAAACCCCAAACCCTAAACCCTAAATCTAAAACATAAAACCTAAACTATAAACATTAAAACCATAAACCCAAAACCTCAAACCTTAAACCGTTAATCCTAAACCCAAAACCTAAACCCAAAACCCAAATCCTAAACCCAAAACCCTAAACCCTAACCCCTCAACCCTAAACCCTAAACACTAAAACCTAAACCAGAACCCCAAAACCCTAACGACAAAACCCTAAACTCTAAAAACTAAACCCTAACCCAAAACCCTAAACCTTAAACCCTGAACCTTAAACCCAAAACCTAAAACCCTAAACCCTAATCCCTAAACCCTAAACCCTAAAACCTCAACGCTAAACCGTTATCCTAAACCCAAAACCCTAAACAGTAAATCCTACACCAGAAAGCCTCACCATAAACCCCAAACCCTAAACCTAATTCCCCAAACCCCAAACCCTAAATCCTAAACCCGAAACCACAAAGCCTAGAGCCTATATCCAAATACCTAAACCTTAAACCCTAAACCCTAAATCACTAAACCTAAACCCTAACCATAATATCTGTACCCTAAACCTTAAAACCTAAACCACAAACCACAAACACTAAAGCCTGTACCCTAAACCTTCAACCCTAATCCCTACACCCCAAATCCTAAACATTGAAATCCAAAACCCTAAACCTTAAATCCTTAAACCCTAAACCCAAAATCCTAGACCCGAAACCTTAAAGCCTAAAGCAAATAACCAAAGTGCTAAACCCTAAACCCTAAACATTAAACCGTAAACCCTAAACCCTAAGCCCTAAAACCTTGGTCCCTAAACCCTATTACCTAAACATTAAACACCTAACCCTAAACCATAAACCACTAAACCTAAACCCTAACAGTAATACTAAACCCTAAACCGTAAATCCCTAAACCTTAAACCCAAAATCCTAGACCCGAAACCTTAAAGCCTAAAGCCGATAACCAAAGCGCTAAACCCTAAACCCAAAACACTAAACCGTAAACCCTAAACCCTAAACCCGAAAACCCTGGTCTCTAAACCATAAACCTCTAAACCTAAACCCTAACAATAATACTGAACACTAAACCCTAAACCCTAAAGCCTCTACCCTAAACCCCCAACCAATATCCTTACACCCCAAACCCTAAACCTAAATCTCAAAACATAAACCCCATACCCTAAACCCTAAACCCTAAACCCTAAACCCTAAACCCTAAACCCTAATCCCTAAATCCTAAACATTAAATACTAAACCCAATACTTTAATCCCTAAAACCTATACATTGAAACATAAACTCTAAACCCTACACCCAATAGCCAAAACCCAAAACCCAAAAAACCCTAATCACTAAACCCTAAACCGTAAACCTTAAACCCTACACCCTAAATTTTAAAACCTAAACCCTATAGCCTACACCCTATACCCTAAACCCTAAACCCTAACACCAAAATCCTACAACCTACACCCTAAACCCTAAACCCTAAACCCAAAACCCAAAAATACTAAGCCTTAAACCCGAAACCCAAAACCATAAACGGTTAGCCCAAAGCCTTAAACCTCAAACCCAAAACACTAAAGCATAAACTCCAAACCTTAAACCCCATACCGTAAACCCTAAACCATAAACCATAATCCCTAAACCCTAAACCTAAAACCTTAAACACAAAACCTTTAACCATAAACCCTAAACCCTAATCCCTAAAACCTAAACCCAAAACCCGAAACCCTAAACCCTAGACCTAAAACCCTAATCCGTAAACCCTAAACCCAAAACCGAAACCCCTAAGCCCTAAACAAAAAACCCTAAAGCATAAGCCCAAACCTTAAAAACTAAAAAACCCTTACCATAAACCTTAAATCCTAATCCCCAAAACATAATCCCTAAACCCTAAATCCTGAAACCCTAAACCAAATACCCAAAACCCCTAAACCCTAAAAACAAAACCATAAAGCCTAAACCCCAAGCCCCAAACCCCAAATCGTAAACCCTAAACCCTGATTACTAAACCCTATACATTGATACAAAACCAAAAATCATAAACCCTGAACCCTAAACCTAAAAACATATACCTGAAACCTTAAAATCCTAATCCCAAAACCTTAAACCCTAAATTCAAAACACCAAACCCTTAACCCTAAACCCTAAACCCTAAACTCTGAACCCTAAACCAAAAACTCTAAAACAAAAATACTAAAACAGACATCCTAAACCCAAAACTCCAAAACCCTAATCCTTAAACCCTAAGCCCAAAACTCTAAACCCTACACCCTATACCCTAAAAACTAAACTCTAAAACCCATATCGTGAAACCCTAAACTATAAACCCTAAACCCTAAACACTAAATCCAAAATCGTAAAACCTACTTGCTAAACCCTGAACCCAAAAACCATAACCCTTAAAACCTAAACCGTAAACAATAAACACTAAACCCTAATCCATAAACCCCAAACCCTGAACCCTAAACCCAAAGCCCTAAAACCCAAACCATAAACCCCAAACATCAAACCAAACCCTAAACCCTAAACCCTAATCCCTAAACCCTAAACCTTAAAGACAAAACATGAAATCCAAATCCCTAAAACCTAGACCCTAAACCCTTAAGCCTATGCCCCAAAACCGTAATCCCTAAACACTAAACCAAAAAGTCTAACCCCTAAACCCTCAACACAAAAATAAAGCCTAGATCCCAAACCCAAAACCCCAAACCCCAAACCCTAAACCCTAATCCATACATAAACCACAAACCCTAAACCCTACCCCCTGTACCCTAAACCCTAAACCCTAAAACAGTGACCCCAAAACACGAAACCCTATACCCCAAACCCAAAAACCTAAAACCTAAAACCTAAACCATAAGCCATAAACCGTAATCCTTAAAACCTTAATCCCTAAAACATAAACAATAAATCATAAGACCAAAACCCTAAAACATAAACCTTGAACTCTAAACCCTAAACCCTAAACCCCAAACCCTAAACCCTAAACACCACACCTTAAACCCAAATGCCTAAACCATAATTTCTAAACTATAAACCCAACACCGAAACCGTAAAGCCTATACCTCAAAACCAAAACCCAAAACACAAAACCCTAAACGCTAAACCACAAACCCTAAACCCTAAACCTAAATCCTAAACCCTAAACTATAAACACTAAACCCAAAACCCAAAACCCTAAACCTTGAACACTTAACCCTAAACCCAAGCCCTAAACCCTAAACAGTTAGCCCCAAACCCTAAACCCTAAATCTAAAACCTAAAACCTAAACTATAAACAGTAAACCATAAACCCGAAACCTCAAGCCTTAAACCGTTAACCCTAAACCCAAAACCTAAACCCATAACCCCAAACCCTAAACCCAAAACCCTAAACCCTAAACCCTCAACCCTAAACCCTAAACACTAAACCCTAAAGCCAAACCACAAAACCCTAACCACTAAACCCTAAACTCTAAACACTAAACCCTAACCCAAAACCTTAAACCTTAAACCCTTAACCCTACACCCAAAACCTAAATCCCTAAACCCTAAACCCTAAAACCTCAATGCTAAACCATTATCCTAAACCCAAAACCCTAAACAATAAATCCTACACCTGAAATCCTCACCCTAAACCTTAAAACCATAACCTAATTCTTTAAACCCCAAACCCTAAATCCTAAAACCGAAACCTTAAAGCCTAGAGCCTATACCCAAAGCCCTAAACCCTAAACCCTGAACCCCAAACCCTAAACCCCAAACCCCAAACCCCAAACCACAAAACCTAAACCCTAACCATAATATCTATATCCTAAACCCTAAAACCAAAACCCCAAACCATAAACACTAAAGCCTATACCCTAAACCTTCAACCCTAATCCCTACACCCCAAATCCTAAACCTTGAAACCCAAAACCCTAAACCCCATAACCTAAACCCTAAACCGTAAATCCCTAAACCCTAAACCCAAAATCCTAAACCCGAAACCTTAAAGGCTAAAGCCGATAACCAAAGCGCTAAACCCTAAACCCAAAACACTAAACCTTAAACCCTAAACCCTAAACCCTAAAACCCTGTTCCCTAAACCCTAATACCTAAACATTAAACACCTAACCCTAAACCATAAACCACTAAACCTAAACCCGAACAATAATACTAAACCCAAAACCCTAAACCCTAATCCCTCTACCCTAAACTTCCAACCCAAATCCTTACACCCCAAACCCTAAACTTAAAACCCCAAAACATAAACCCCATACCCTAAACCCTAAACCATAAACCCCAATTCCTAAACCCTAAACATTAAATACTAAGCCCAAAACTTTAATCCCTAAACCCTATACATTGAAACCTAAACCCTAAACCCTACACCCAATACCCAAAACCCAAAACCCAAAAAAACCCTAATCCCTAAACCCTAAGCCGTAAACCATAAGCCCTACACCCTAAATTTTTAAACCTAAACCCTAAACCCTACACCTGATACCCTAAACCCTAAGCCTTAAACCCTAACACCAAACCGAAAACCATAAACCGTTAACCCAAAGCCTTAAACCTTAAACCCAAAACCCTAAAGCATAAACTCCAAACCCTAAACCCCAAACCGTAAACCTAAACCATAAACCATAATCCCTAATCCCTAAACCCTAAACCCGAAACCCTTAACCCTAAACTTCAAACCTTAAAAACTAAACCATAAACCCAAAACCTCAAAACCTAAACCCTAAACCGTACACCCATTACCCTAAACCGTAACCTAACCCCTAAACCCAAAACCCCAAACCTTAAATGCTAAACCCTAAACCTTAAAACCTAAACCCTAGGCCCTACACTCTATGCCCTAAAAACTAAACTCCAAAACCCTAAACACTAAACACTAAACCATAAACCATAAAACCAAAATCCTAAAATCTACACGCTAAACCCTAAATCCAAAAACAGTAACCCTTAAAACCTAAAGCCAAATCATAAACCCTAAACCCTAAACCTAAATCCTAAAGCCTAAACCCAAAACCCTAATCACAAAACCCTAAACCCCAAACCCAAAACCCTAAACCCTAAACCGTAAACCCTAAACCCAAAACCTTATACCACAAAATCTATAACCTAATTGCTAAACCCAAAATCCAAAACCCTAAACCCTAAATCCTAAACCCCAAATAATTAAACCCTTAATCGTAATTCCTGAACCCAAAACCCAAAACCCAAAACCCAAAACCCAAAACCCAAAGCCCTAAACCCCAAACCCGAAATCCTAAACTCTAAAACCTAAACCCTAAACCCTAGACTCTAAACCCTAAACCCAAAGCCCAAAACCATAAAGCCCAAATCCTAAACCCCAAACCCTTAAACCTATGTACCCTATAACTTAAACCCAAAACTGAGAACCCTAAACCCTAATACCTAAACATTAAACACCTAACTCTAAACCCTGCCTAAAGAACTATACCCTAACCCTATACCATAAACCACTAACCCTAAAACCAAAACCCCAAAATATAACACCTAAACCCTAAACCCTAAACCCTAAACCCTAAAGCCTATACCCTAAACCGTAAACCATAAACCATAAACCGTACATCCCAAACCCTAATCCCTAAAACCCTAAACTCTAAACCCTAAACCCGAAACACTAAATTGAAAACCCTAAACCTTGAACCCTAAACCCTAAAGCTTAAACACTAAACACTAAAACAGATCCCTTGAAACCTAAACCCGAAACCCTACACCCTATACCCTAAACCCGAAACCAAAAAAACCTAATCCCTAAACCCTAGACCGTAAACCTTAAACCCTAAACTCTAAACCCAAACCTTAAACCCAAAACCCAAAAACAATAATCCTTAAACCAAAAGCCCTAAACCTTATACCCTAACCCTAAAACCCTAAACCCTATACCCTAAACCCTAAACCCTAAACCCTGAAACCCTAAACCCCAAACCCTAAACCCCAAACCCTAAACCCTAAACCCAAAACACGAAACACTAAACCCCAAACCCTAAACCATAAACCCTAAACCTTAAAACCAAAACCCAATGCATTAAATCCTAAACCCCAAACCCAAAACCCTAAACTGTAAACCCTAAACCCTAAACCATAAATACTAAACCCTCAACCTCAAACCGTAAACCCTAGACCCTACACCCTTTACCCTAAACCCTAACCTAGTCCCTGAACCCTAAACCTTAAATGCTAAACCCAAAACTTTAAAACCTAAACAAACCCTACATCCTATATGCTAAAAACTAAACTCTAACACCCAAATCGTTAAACCCTCAACACCAAACCCTAAACCCAAAACCCTAAACCCTAAAGCAAAAATTCTAAAACCTGGTCGCCAAACCCTAAACCCAAAAACTATTACCTTTAAAACCTAAACCCTAAACCATAAACCCCAAACCCTAAACCCCGAACCCTAAAGCCCAAACCCCAAACCCCAAACTCTAAACCCTAAACCCTAAACACTAAACCCTAAATCTTGAACTATAAACACTGAATCCCTAACGCTAAAGCCTACACCTCAGAACATAAACCCAAAAACCCAAAACCCTAAACCGTTAACCCACAACCCTAAAGCATAATCCTCAAACTCTAAACCCCAAACCTTAAACCCTAAACACTAAATCCCAAATCCTAGACCCTAAACCTATGCCCTAAACCCTAAGCTATAAACACTAAGCCCTAATCCCCAAACCCTAAGTCCTAAACCCTAAACCTTAAACCCTCAACCCTAAACCCTAAACCCAAAACCCTAGACCCTAAAGCCTATGCCTAAAACCCTAAACCCTAAATCCTAAACGTCAAACCCTTAACCCTATACCCTAAACCCTAAACCCTCAACGCTAAACCCAAAACCCATAACCTTAAACCCAAAAGAACTATACCTTAACCGTATACCCTAAACCACGAACCATAATACCTAAACCCTAAACCCTAAAGCCGATACCCTAAACCCTCAACCCTAATCCCTATTCCCCAAACCCTAATCCCTAAAACCCTAAACCCTAAACCCTTATCCTTAAAACCTAAACCCCTAACCCAAAATCCAAAACCATAAAGCCCTAGACCCTAAAACCTAAACCGAAAAAATAAAACCCAAAACCCTAACCTAGAATCTTTAACCCAAAACCGTAAACCCTAAATCCAAAACCCTAAAGCTTAAACCCCAAATCTTAAACCCAAACCTTAATGCCTAAACCCAAAACCCTAATCCCTAAACCCTAAACTTTAAACACTAATCGCTAAATCCTATTCCCTAAAACATAAACCCTAATCCCTAAACCCTAAACCCTAAAACCATAATCCCTAATTCCTAATCCCAAAACCCTAAACACAAAACCCAAAAGCCAAAACACCAACCCCTATACCTCAAACACTAAACCCTAATCGCTGAAACAAAAAACCTTAAGGCCTATACACTAAGCCCTAAACCCTCAACCCTAAACCCTACACTCCAAACCCCAAACCTTAAAACCCAAAGCCCTAAACCCCATACCATAAAACCTAAACCCTAAACCCTAATCCCTAAACCCTAAACATTAAATAATAAACCCTAATCCTTAAACCCTAAACCATAAACCCTAAACCCTATACCTTAAAACCTAAACTCTAAATCCTACACCATACACGCTAAAACCTAATCCCTAAACCCTAAACCCTAAACCGTGGACCTTAAAACTTATACTCTAAACTTTAAAACCTAAACCCTGAACCCTAAACCCAAACACCAAAAGCCTAAAACCTACACCCAAAACCCAAAACCAAAAAATGCTAAACCTTAAACCCAAAACCCTAAATCTTAAACTGTTAAGCCAAAGCCTTAAACCCTAAACTGAAAACCCTGAAGCGTAAACCCCAAACCCTAATGCATATACCCAAACCCTAAACCCTAAACCCTGAACCCTAAACCCTAATGCTTATACCTAAAAACCAGACCCTAAGTGCTAAACCCAAAACCATAAACCCTAAATCCTAAGCCCCGAACACTTATTCCCTTACCATGAACCTTAAATCCAAAACCCTAAGCCCGAAACCCTAAACCCCAAATCCTAAACCCTAAACCCTAAACACTAAACACTAAAACCTAAGGCAAAAACCTAGAACCCTAAACCCTAATACCTAAACAATAGACACCTACCTCTAAACACTGAAGCCTAATGGACTATATGCTAACGCTAAACCCTTAAACACTAACCCTAAACCCTAAACCCTAAACCCAAATATCTAAACATTAAACACCTAACTCCAAACCCTGAAGCCTAAAGAACTATACCCTAACCTTATTCCCTAAACCTATAACCCTAAACCCTAAACCCAAAAATATAATACCTAAACCCAAAACCCTAAACCCTAAAACCTAAACGCCTAACCATAAAACCTAAACCGTAAAGCCCTATACCCTAAAACGTAAACCCAAAACACAAAAGCCAAAACCCTAAACCCTAAACCCTAAACCCTAAACCCTAAACCATTAACCCAAAACCGTAAACCCAAAACCCTAAAGCATAAACCCTAAACCCCAAACCTTAAACTCCAAACCACAAACCCTAATCCCTATGCCCTAAACCTTAAGCACTCAACCCGAAATCCTAATCCTTGAAACCAAAACCCGAAACCCTAAACTCTAAACTTTAAACCCTAGACCCTAATCACAAACCTAAACCCTAAAGCAAAAACACTAAGCCCTAAACCCCAAACCCTAAAACCCTAATCTCTAAACCCAAAACCGTATACCCTAACCCCTAAACCCGGAAAACAAAACACTAAAACCCAAACCCCCAAACCCTAAACCCCAAACCCTAAACCCTAAACCCTAAAAGACCCTAAACCCTAAACCCTAAACCCTAAACCCTAAACCCTATAACCCTTAACATTAAATACTAAACCCTAAACCTTAAACACTAATCCCTAAAACCGATACCATGAAACCTAAACCCTAAACCCTACACCCTATACCCTAAACCCAAAACCAAAAAAACCTAATCCCAAGACCCTAAACCGTAAACCTTAAACCCTAAACTCTAAACCCAAAACCCAAAACCCTAAACCCTAAATCCGTAACCTGAAACCCAAACCCATAACCCCAAACCCTTAACTCTAAACCCTAAACACTGGACCCTAAACCGAAAACTCAAAAACCAAACCCCTAAAACCTACACCCTAAACCCAAAACCCAAAAATAATAATCCTTAAACCCAAAGCCCTAAACCCTAAACCCTAAGCCATAAACCCTAAACCCTAAATCATAAACCCTAAACCGTAAACCCTAAACCCTAAACTCTGAAACCATAAACCCTAAACACTAAACCCAAAACATGAAACACTAAACCCCAAACCCTAAACAATAAACCCTAAACCTTAAAACCAAAACCCGATACACTATCCTAAACCCCAAACCCAAAACCTAAACCCTAAAGCCTAAACCCAAAACCCAAATCACAAAACCCTAAAGCCTAAACCCTAAACCCTAAAGCTTATACCACAAAACCTAAACCCCAAATGCTAAACCCAAAACCCTAAACCCTAAACCCTAAATCCTAAACCCCAAACAATAAACCCTTAATCGTAAATCCTGAACACAAAATTCAAAACCCAAAGCCCTAAACCCCTAACCCGAAATCCTAAATCCTAAAATCTAAACCCAAAACCCTAGACCGTAAACCCTAAACCCAAAGCCCAAAACCATAAAGCCCAAATCCTAAACCCCAAACCCTTAACCCAATGTACCCTATAACCTAAACCCAAAACCGTGAACCCTAAACCGTAATAACTAAACATTAAACACCTAACTCTAAACCCTACCTAAAGAACTGTACCCTAACCCTATACCATAAACCACTAACCCTAAAACCAAAACCCCAAAATATAAGACCTAAACCCTAAAGCATATACCCTAACCCGTCAACCATAAACCATACACCCCAAACCCTAATCCCTAAAACCCTAAATCCTAAACCCTAAACCATTATTCCTCAAACCTAAACTGCAAAGCCCTATACCTTGAAACCTAAACCGTAAACACAAAACCCAAAACCCTATAACCTAAACCGTTAACCCAAAGCCTAAACCCTAAACCCAAGACCCTAAAGCATAAACCCCAAACCCTAAACCCCAAACATTAAACCCAAAACCAAAAATACTAATCCCTATACCCTAAATCTAAAACACTAACTCCGAAATCATAATCCCTGAAACCAAAACCCTAAACCCTAAAAATTAAACCTTAAACACTAGACCCTAAATCCAAAATCCAAAACCCTAAACCCTAAACCCTAAACCCTATAACCTAAACACCAAATCCTAAACCCCAAACCATAAACCCTAAACCCTAATCCCTAAACCCCAAACCTTAAACACTAAATCCGAAACCCTAATTCCTAAAACCTAAACACAATACCTTAAACCCTATGCCCTAAAACCCTAATCTCTAAACCCTAAACCGTATACCCTAACCCCCAAACCAGAAAAACAAAACGCTAAAGCCTAAACCCTCACACCCTAAACTCCAAGCCCTAAACCCTAAACCCTAAACCCTAAACCCTAAACCCCAAACACTAAACTGGAAACCCTAAACCTTGAACCCTAAAACCTTAACATTAAATACTAAACCCTAAACCTTAAACACTAACCCTAAAACCGATACCTGGAAACATAAACCCTAAACCCGAAACCAAAAAAACCTAATCCCTAAACCCTAAACCCTAAACCCTAAACCGTAAACCTTAAACCCTAAACTCTAAACCCAAAACCCAAGACCCTAAACCCTAAATCCTTAACACGAAACCGAATACCTTAACCCCAAACCCTTAACCCTAAACCCTAAACACTGAACCCTAGACCAAAAACTCAAAAACCAAAATCCTAAAACCTACACCCTAAACCCAAAACCCAAAAACAATAATACTTAAACCCAAAGCCCAAAACCCTAAACCCTAAACCCTAAACCCTAAACCCTAAACCCTAAACCCTAAACCCTAAACCCTAAACCCTAAACCCAGAAACCCTAAACCCTAAACCCTAAACCCAAAACACGAAACACGAAACCCCAAACCTTAAACCATAAACCCTAAACCTCAAAACCAAAACCCGATACACTAAATCCTAAACCCCGAACCCAAAACCCTAAACAGTAAACCCTAAACCCCAGTCCTTAAACCCTAAACCATAAATACTAAACACTCAACCTCAAACCCTAAACCCAAAATCTTTAAACCTAAACCGTACACCCTACACCCTTTACCCTAAATCCTAGCCAAGTCCCTAAACCCTGAGCCCTAAACATTAAATGCTAAACCCAAAACTTTAAAACCTAAACAAGCCCTACACCCTATATGCTAAAAACTAAACTCTAACACCAAAATCGTTAAACCCTTAACACCAAACCCAAAACCCTAAACCCTACACCCTAAAACCAAAATCCTAAAACCTGCTCGCCAAACCCTAAACCCAAAAATCATTACCTTTAAAACCTAAAGCCTAAACCATAAACCCTAAACCCCAAACCCCAAACCCTAAAACCTAAACCGAAAAACCTAAACCCTAAACCCTAAACCCTAAACCCTAAACCATAAACCCCAAACCCTAAAGCCTAAACCCAAAAACCTAATCCCTAAACCCTAAACCCTAAACCCTAAACCCTAAACCCTAATGTTTATACAGAAAAACCTAAACCCAATGTGCTAAACACAAAACCCTAAACCCTAAATCCTAAGCCCCAAACACTTAATCCTATACCCTGAACCTTAAATCCAAAACCCTAAGCCCGAAACCCCGAACCCCAAATCCAAAACCCTAAACCCTAAACCCTAAAATCTAAAGCCCAAACCCAGAACCCTAAACTTTAATACTTAAACAGCAGGCACCTACCTCTAAACACTTAAGCTAATGGACTATACGCTAACCCTAAACCCTTAAACACTAACCCTAAAACCCCCAAATACCTAAGCATTAAACACCTAACTCCAAACCATAAAGCCTAAAGAACTATACCCTAACCTTATGCCCTAAACCTGTAACCCTAAACCCTAAACCCTAAACCCCAAAATATAATTCCTAAACCCAAAACCCTAAACCCTAAAACCTAAACCCCTACCCATAAAACCTAAACCGCAAAGCCCTATACCCTAAAACCTAAACCCAAAACACAACAGCCAAAACCCAAAACTCTAAACTGTTAACCCAAAACCCTAAAGCATAAACCCCAAACCGCAAACTCCAACCCATAAACCCTAATCCCTATGCCCTAAACCTTAAACACTAAACCCGAAATCCTAATCCTTGAAACCAAAACCCTAAACCCTAAACCCTAAACTTTAAACCCTTAACTCTAATCCCTAAACCTAAACCGTAAAGCATAAAGGCTAAGCCCTAAACCCCAAACCTTAAACCTTAAACCCCAATCACTAAACCTTTAACACTAAACCCGAAACGCTAATCCCTATAACCTATAAACCCGAAACCCAAAACCCTATGCCCTAAAA
>NW_024868932.1:0-48442 GCF_013358625.1 Macadamia integrifolia
TGTGGAGGCTTATTTTGCAAGAGTATAAAGTTCATCATTCTAGACGAGGGTTTGATGATAGTCCAATATGAGGGTCATGATCATGCAAAAGGGTTTGGAGTCACCACCTAGGATTATGGGCCTAAGACCCAGGGGTGGGCCGAATTCCTGAGAAAATGGCTTGAATGTTGGTCTGGTCTAGAGATTTTGGGTAAGTGTTAGGTTGCAGAATTGGGAAGGTGTTAGGCACCCAATTGTAGACACCTAATTTTGTCATCTTCCTCTGGCTATAATGAAATATGAATCTTGGGCATGACTTTCGACTTTCGACTTCCGATTGATAGAGATGCTGATGGAAACATTCCTTATCCAAAACCCTAGAGTCCTCGCGCAAGAGAGAGGAAGGTCTAATTTTAACTTTTCATATATGAAGGAATCTGGTCAAGATGACCATACAGATGAATAGTAATCAGAAATACGATTTCGATAATATATGATATGCCAAAATCAGACCAATAGATCTCCTGCAATCATCCCAAGAAAATCATGCATTCCCGTACATATACCGTGCACATGGACAGTCCTGCTAGAAACCTGGAAAAATCCCTCACCTAACCTAAACACCCTAAAATTCATCTCCTACCTACCCAGATAACCTCGAAACACTCTCAGGTCTAAAACCCTAGAAATCCCCACGTAGGAGGAAAGGGGTCCAATTTTGGCTTTTTATATATGAAGGAATCTAATCAAGATGACTATACAGAAATAGTGCTCAAAAATACAATTCTAACGATATATGATTCTCCAAAATTGGACCAACGGATCTCCCGTAATCATCATCAGAAAAACCCATTTTCACGTGCGCGCTACGCTCTCTGGCCAATAGGCCAGCCTGCACTCGTGCTTGCTACCCACGGGCTGCAGCACATGCACGTAGCCATGCCATGCTTACATCTATCGTTGTTGCATGCCCCGCCACACACTATGCACGCCCCCGCCCATACTGTACGCGCCCTTGCCGCATACGTGCGCACCCCCGGCGCACAGTGTGAGCGCCCCAGCCACACAGTGTGAGCACCCCCGTTGCATGCTGTGTATGCCCCTGTTGCATGTCGTGCACACCTTGCCTGTATAGCCATGCACATTGTGCTTGCACCATGCGCAGGTGGCTCGCACACCGTGCACATTGCCCACACACCCGCGTGTGCATGCACCCACTATGTACATTACCCGAACAGCCATGTGTTTACGCACCCGTGACATCACCCGCACTCCTTGCCTAAACTTTCTCTCTCCTCCCATTTTTTTCAAAAATTACCTTTTCTAGCTTAACTTTCTCTCTCCTCTCACTTTTTTGAAAATTGCCTTTTCTGGCTAAACCTTCTCTCTCCTCCCACTTTTCTGAAAACTACCTTTCCGCCTAAACCTTCTCTCTCCTCCTGCTTTTTCAAAAACTACCTTTTTTGACTAAACTTTCTCTTTCCTCCTGTTTTTTTGAAAACTACCTTTTCTGGCTACCTTTTCTGGCTAAACCTTCTCTCTCCTCTCACTTTCTCAAAAATTACCTTTTTTGGCTAAGCCTTCTCTCTCCTCTTGCTTTTTCAAAAACTACCTTTTCAGGCTAAACCTTCTCTCTCCTTTTCCAAAAATCACCTTTCTCTGGCTCAATTTTCTCTCTCCTCCCATTTTTTTGAAAATCACCTTTTTGTAGCTAAAATTTCTCTCTCCTCCTATTTTTTCTGAAAACCCCCTTTTACCCACTAGACAAAAACCCTTCCCACCCATTTTGCCTTTAAACCCTCCCTTTACCCATTGGACAAAAATCCTATCTCCTCACTTTAGGCAAGAGCCCCCCTTTCATCCACTGGATAAAGGGATTCTCCCTCTCCTATTTGGCCGGAAAAAACTATAAATACCCCTCCCTTAAAAAAAAAAAAAGTATACCAACACACCAGAATCCCCTTTCAAAGTGAAATTTTCCTCCCCTCCTCCCCTCTTGATTTTCTACTGTCCTTCGGAGTGATCTTCGTCAAGATCTGAAAACTCATTTGGATCTTCAAAGTGTTCTTCGGGATCTTAAAGATCTTCAATCCAAATTCTTAGTTAGACCCAGTTTTTAACTAAAAACAATATGTTCTTAAGCCACCTCCTTTGAATGGTCTTGAGTGTTCTTGAGTGTTCTTGAGTGTTCTTGAGCATTCTTGAGCATTCTTGAGATAGAAACCCCCCTTTTGAGGTTCTTCGGATCTACAAAGAGATCTTTGTTAAGATCTGAAACTCTGCTCGGATCTTCAAAGTGTTCTTTGGGACTTTGGAGTTCTTCAATCCATTTTTAGGTTGACCCGTTTCTTTTTAGAAATAGCCTTTCCTAGCTGAACCCCTGTCCGAGTGTCCTTAGAATATTTATAGAAATAGCTATTCTCAGCAAAAGCTCCATCGAAGTGCCACCTTATCCTAGCCCTCCCTTAGCCTATCCCTAACAGAAGCTCTGTCGGAGTGCCATCTCATCCTAAACCCAAAAATAGCCTTCCCTAGCCGAAGCTCTATCCGAATCCAAAGACAGAAATAGCCTTTCCTAGTCGAACCCCTGTTCGAGTGTCCCTGGAATATTTCCAAAATAGCCATTCCCAATAGAAGCTCTGCCGAAGTGCCACCTCAGCCTAGCCCTCCCTTAGCCTATCCCCATTGGAAGCTCTGTCGATATACCATCTCATCCCAAGCCCGAAAATAGTCTTCCCTAGCCGAAGCTCTATCCGAATCCAAATCCAAATCCGATAGCAACCATTCCTAGCTGAAACTCTGTCCAGATACCATCACAATCAACATCTCTCCGAGTCGATACCAATCAAGGGCCCACCCCTCTTGACCCAAAAAGGGGTCAAATTCAGGTATAATCTCTCTCCTCATTTAAGTATAATGTAGATATCTAATAAGCCTTGTTTTAGTGTATATAATAGTTTGAATTCAATTAATGTATATATGTGTGATAACTTAGCCATACATGTGGAATAGAAATAATTATGAAAAATGTTTGTTCTCAACCATCTAGCAAGAAGACTGGTTGAACCGGGCAAATTGGGTGTTTAATACCTTCCTAACTCTGTAGCTTGACACTTACCCCAAATCTCTAGACCAGACCAAATTTTGGGCCCTTTTCTCAGGAATCGGTCCCACCCCTAGGTCCTAGGCCCATAACCCTAGGTGCCAACTCCAAACTCCATTTGCATGATCCCGATTCCCGAATTGGACCATCATCAAAATCCTCATTTCAAATGATGAATTTTACACTCTTACGAAATAGGTCTCCATGTATCTCCAAGCGGCGATACGGTGGTGCGAGACCCATAAGCAAAGCACACACGACTGAACCCCTCCCCCTCACATGAAGGTGAAGAGAGAGAGAGAGGAGAGAGGATGGGGATGCATAGTCCATTCTTCTTCGACAGCTACCCTCACAGTGGTGACTCCAATGGGGACGAATGTCAAGCTTCCAATACTAGATGCTACCTTTAAATGCAAAAACATTTTACACTGTAATTTTTTGAAAACATGTTTGGCTAACCCTATGTTTGTAATTGTATTTGTTAACCACATCATGCATCATGCTTGAAGTGAAATCATTTAGAGAGGGATTCCCTGTCATTCCCGCACCCTCGGGGAGGTCAATGCATGTCATGGAGTGTACTATGAGAGCAAATGATATCTGCTTCCTATACAAGAGTGAAATGTATCATCAAATGGCGAGGATGTTGTATTTGTGCCAGCACCCTTGGGGAGGTCCGTGCACTTTATAGCATTCTAAGATCGAATGCATCATCAAACAGTGAGGATGTCTGTATTTGTGCCAGCACCCTTGGGGATGTCTGAGCACTTTACGGCATTTTAAGATCGAATGATGGTTGCCCTACATTACACTTCTGTACACAATCACTCACGGCATCTTAACCTCATGTGTAGTCGAGTAATGGGCAAGGAAGTCACCCCTTGATCTCGTACCTATGGCTATATCAAAAGGATCACGTACCTATCGTATATAGATCCTATCAAGGAAGCCTTGTCAGTCCTATTGCATCTATCGTATGCTTGCATCATGTAGAAAATAGATGAAGAAGCTAGGAGCGCCACAAGCTAATTGTAAAACTTGTTTGCGGTCTTAAAAAGGAATGTTCCTACACTATATTTCCATCGTAAAGAATTGCTTTCCTAGAGTGGGTTTTAGATAAAAGGTGTCCCTCCTCCTTAAGAAAAAAGTCCAGATACGTGATTCAGGGGCAATCACACCAGAGTCACGACAAGTCCCAAGAAGTCCCGAAAAAATCAGGAGGAAGGACACCTAGTGGGAAAAGAGCAAGGAAAGCATGATTTTATTACATGAAATGTCTTATGGGATATTCTCAACAAGCCATTTGTATGAACTTCCCGCTTATGGCATTGGGTGGATCGAGGGCATCAAACCCTATCCACCCCTACCATTTAGTAGGCACAATTCCACACCTCAAGTATTCGTCGTGGTCCCTTTGGATGCGTCAGGGTAATCGGTTGACTCGCCTAAATCCAGAATCACCTCCGTCATCACTTCGAGATTGTCTACTACCAGGTGATTACTGCCCAGTAAGCATGGATCCACCCATAGAGACCTTGCAGATAGAAATGGCTGAAGTCAAAAGAGAGATAGCTCAGATATTGCATAAACTTCAGAACCTTCCCAGAGTTGATCCCAGAAATGAGCCAGCACTGGCAACAGGAGATGTAGACCAAAATGGAGCTACATGTCATCGTGGGAATTCTTTCCGAGCTAACTCAGGGGAACCAGAGTATGTCTGACCAACCGGTCAGAGAGGATATTCACCTACCCATCCCAATGGTCAATGAGGGGCCTATTCCAGAGGCCCTCCTCCTAGGGTAGTGATCAAAGATGAAGAAAAGGAATTCGCAGCACACGTCTGCTTTGAGCCTCTGGAGATGGAGAAAGAAAGAAAGCTCAGAGAGCAGTTAGAGAAGTTAGAGAACATGATTCGAGCAGGAAAAGGCTCAGAAGGCCAAGCAGTGGATTTTGAGGAAATGAGTTTCTTCTCTAGAGCGAGAATTCTAGAAAAAATTAAATGGCAGACTGATAGATTTGATGGGTCAGGAGACCCCAAGGCTCATCTCAAGGTCTTCCTCAGCATCACCAAGTCATGGCAACTTACAAATAACCAGATGGGGCAAGTCTTCATATTAATCCTATTCTCTAGCACTGAGGTGGCTCACATAGTTGGAGTCATCACAAACTCAGAATTGGGCGACGGTCGTGAAGGCCTTCACAAAATAATACTCCTATAATATTGAGGTGGATGTAAAATGTCAGGCAGGAGCTTGAGACGTTGAGGTAGCAGCCTAAGGAAGGATTCACCTCCCTGATGAGATTCAGAGACAAGGCTTCCAAGATGGCAGATAGGCCTTCAGAAGCAGAGCAGGTAGAGATGTTAATAGAGAACTTGTCAAAGCCCTATTATGGTGTTCTTTAATATCAGCATTTGTAAACTTTTGATGCCTTGATAGCCACCAGCATACGGGTGAAGAATAGAATTCTAAAAGAGGCCTAGTATCAAGGATCCTCCCAAGATGCAAGCAAGAACACCCAAGTCGGAAGGGGAAAGGGTCTGAAAACTAATATGGTGAGTGCAGTTTAATAGTCAGTCTCACCAGCCACCTCTTCACAACCCTTCAAAATACAAGCAGATGCACACACCCAAAAGGCTCCTAGCCTAAGAAGCCAATTTTTTGATCTGGGAATGCCCGTAACAGCCGCATATGAGAAGTTAAAGAAGCAAAGATTGTAGGGATAGTGGCTCCAAGAGTGATCAACAACCCTACACCAGCTTGGAATAGGGATCATGAGTATTGTGCCTACCACAGTCATAAGGGGCACAATACTAAAAGATGTTTACGTTTACAACATGCAATTCAGGACTTGGTAGACAATGGAACCATCGAGGTCAAGATCAAGCAACCTCCCAATGTCAATACCAACCCACTCCCTGATCACGTGAACAATCTGGATGAAGAAACTACAGAGAGTGACCCCACTCAACTCATTGTACCTAGAGCTCGAAAGAATCGTATAAATGCCCGTGCTTATAGGAAAATCATGAGTCAAAGGGCTGAAGTCATAAGAACCCCTAGAAGAAGAGAGTCAAATGATTGGGTGCCCCCCGTCCATCCCTCTTTATTAAAAGAATCCATCACATCGCCTTACCAGCCTCCGCCACATTATCAGCCTCTACCATATCATCAACCTTTCCCCCACCATCAAAGTGGAAGAACCTCTTTATCCTATCACCCCCAATCTTTATACCCTACCTCTCACATTACATCATCTTCATACCATCGTACTTTGAATCCCTCATCACCCTCATACCAATCCCATTCTCAAGGTTCAATATATAACCCAAAATAAGGATGGACGGACAGGTACGATTGGAAGGATATGCTTGCACTACCAGATTCCCTAAAGATGACTTCATCAATAGGGTCAGTAAATGCATTAGGGGAAGACCAAGAGAGTGATCCCACTTCTCTAATTCAGCCTGTTGTAACTTCAGAAGATAATCCAGAAGTAATTGAAGAGATTACAGCTGATCTTCTCAGAGCAGTAACCACATTGGTCAAAGGGGAGCAGATAAAAGAATACACTTCCTTAATCCACATAGGGAGTGACACAGAGGACGGGTCCAACTTTGAGCCAACAATGATACGACCAGCCCTATGGAAATCTTCTAGTTTGTATGCTCTGAATACTGCGAGCGTTTGGATGCCGAAGAATTTGATGGTCCTGAGGAATCTGATGAAGAATCAAGTGGGAGTGAAATCAGAAAAGGGGAGGATGATGACGATGACGATGAGGACAAAAATAAAGATGAGAAGGATGGAGATGACTCTGAGGATGATGGGAATCCAGACTGGGATGACTACTAAGGGCCTTGTTACAATGATTATGATGATGAGTCAGAATATTACTCACTGGAACATCCGACATGTTTCTCAGTCTATGCCATTGATAATAATGACCTAATAGCTAATCCAACAGGTGGCATTTACCCTTCCCTATGCATGAGGGAGATGATTCTACATCAAGTTCAGAGAATGAGGGGGAATCTGGAGAGCCAACACAAGTTTATATGGATGAACAGTACTCCACTTTTGAGTTGGAAGAAAAACTATGTGAAATGTATTCCAACACATTGAGAATGCAAGAAAGGGTAGAAGAAATTGACAAAATGTTAAGGGAAGTAACCGTCAGTGATCTTTTACTACTGGGAGCAATTGGATGATCTGGAGGAAATAGGACTAGATGACACAATCACAGAGGTGGTAGACGCTGTATTCCAACAGCTTTCCAATGTAGTTATGAAGCTACGGGCCAGGGAGGTGGATATTTGGGGAGGTCCTCGACATCCCACCCCAAGCAGGGAAGGAGAATCAGAAGAAGATGATTCTAACCAACAGTGATGATGAAGATAGTTATCCCACCAAGATTATTGTGAAAAAACCATTCAACGTGATGGAAACTAGAAGTGGGAAAGACTACAAGGGAAAGGCTCTAGCAGTAGAGCAACCAAGGGCTAATGAAGCCAGAACTAGCAATGTAAAGAAAGAGCCAGAGAACCCAGTCTTGGCTCAACTCTAGAAATCCCAGGCAATATCTCCATTTAGGGATTGTTGATGGCATCCCCTTCGCAATGTGAAGCAGTCTTGAGGTCTCACGCTAATGTGCAAGTGCCGATCGAGATAAATCCAACGCACCTCACACACATCTAGTAGGAGCAACATGTGCAGTGCAGTCTCTGATGTTCTTGGATTCTAAGCTTCTTAAGGAAACCCAACACAATCGGGCTCTCCACATTACAGTTGAATGCCTTGACAAAATAGTTCCCCAGATTCTCCTTGACAATGGATCCACTTTGAATGTGCTACCATTGAGATTAGCAAAGAGTATAGGCCAACCACCCAAACCATAAGGGCATACGATAATACCAAGAGGAAGATCCTTGGCATCATTATCCTTGCTATACAGATTGGCCTGGTGAAGTTTGATATTGATTTCCAAGTTGTTGATATACTAACAGCTTTTAACATGCGGGAAGGCCTTAGTTGCATCCTACAAAGGTGGTGTCCTCTAGTCTCCATCAAAAAATGAAGTTCATTCATGAGGGGAAGGCGGTCTTAGTGGCCAGAGATCCTGAAGTGGTTAACAATCTGGCCAACATTGAAAACGGGAAAGAACAAGACCAGGAGGTGCATTTAAGTGCTTTCGAAATAGACACCACTTGTGTAGCCATTTCCAAAGAAGCTCCTAAAGAGAAAATCCCAGCTAACTATGAAGCCATCTGGAGTCCGACAGTGAATCAGATGATAAAGAACAGATAGTATTTTCCTGGCATGGGACTGGGAAAATATCACCAAGGAGTTCCAAAGCAGCCTAGTTTGGCAGTGAACAAAGGGAAGAATGGTCTCGAGTACACTCCCCCAATTGTCAAAGGGCAGAAAGTGCTAGGGATTGTTGATGGCATCCCCTTCGCAACGTGAAGCAGTCTTGAGGTCTCACACTAATGTGCAAGTGCCGATCGAGATAAATCCAATGCACCTCACACATATAGTAGGAATAACATATGCAGTGCAGTCCCTGATGTTCTTGGATTCCAAGCTTCTTAAGGAAACCCAACACAATCGGGCTCTCCACATTACAGTTGAATGCCTTGACAAAATAGTTCCCCAGATTCTCCTTGACAATGGATCCACTTTGAATGTGCTACCATTGAGATTAGCAAAGAGTATAGGCCAACCACCCAAAACATAAGGACATACGATAATACCAAGAGGAAGAACCTTGGCATCATTATCCTTGTTATAAAGATTGGCCTGGTGAAGTTTGATGTTGATTTCCAAGTTATTGATATACTGACAGCTTTTAACATGCGGGAAGGCCTTAGTTGCATCCTACAAAGGTGGTGTCCTCTAGTCTCCATCAAAAAATAAAGTTCATTCATGAGGGGAAGGCGGTCTTAGTAGCCAGAGATCCTGAAGTGGTTAACAATCTGGCCAACATTGAAAACGGGAAAGAACAAGACCAGGAGGTGCATTTAATTGCTTTCGAAATAGACACCACTTGTGTAGCCATTGCCAAAGAAGCTCTTAAGGAGAAAATCCCAACTAACTATGAAGCCATTTGGAGTCCGCCAATGAATCAGATGATAAAGAACAGATAGTATTTTCCTGGCATGGGACTGGGAAAATATCACCAAGGAGTTCCAAAGCAGCCTAGTTTGGCAGTGAACAAAGGGAAGAATGGTCTCGAGTACACTCCCCCAATTGTCAAAGGGCAGAAAGTGCTGAGGATGACTAGGAAGATCTTCATCACTTACTACCCTACTCTCAATGGATGCTTTGTGAAAGGAGAGGATTTCCCCTTTTATGGGAATGTAGAGCCATGGTTTGATGAAACCTCAGCCAAGATGCAACCAGGACTTAAAATGTTCTTCCAAGATGAGTTCGATTGGGTGGCTCATGAAGTGGAACAACAGAAAATTCTAGTCAATGAATGCGACCAAGACAGTTGCATCACTGGGATAGCAGAAATTGTATTGATTGAGATTGGGTCTTCCTTTGATGATCCTACAACATTGATCCAATCAAAGGAGGCACCTAGCTCTCAAGTTCTTATGAGGAGAGAATCGGAGAAGAAGATAAGGCTCACTGGAGTCTGCCACTTCCCATTGATTTAAAAGGTTTCATTTTCTCTCTCCTACAAGAGCCAAGAGCCTGAGAGTTGCATGAGTTCAAGCCCCATCCTTTCAAAGGAAGAAGCATGTATGCAACATAGAGGAGAGCACAGAGGATGATGATTTGTATACACTATGCCCGAACCAATTGCAATGGGAAGGCTCGTGAAGGTGGTCAAAGATGTGACCAAGGTCCGGGATGGCATCCCTCAACAGGCTTGAAAAGATAGACTATAGAAAAAGGATTGAGCAGTCTCCATCAATCTTCACCCCTTGAAAAATTTAGCTTCTGAGAACACGAAATTGATTAGCTGGCAGTCATAAAGAAGCGATCATCTATCCAGAGGAACCATGATGCCACGAAAGAAATAGCAGCAACTTTCTTAGCAAGTGAAGAAGGCCCTTTGCCACACCTCCTCATCCATCAAGCCACTGAACCACTTCTGAACTAGACAAGAATTGGAGAAAAATTCAAGTTTGCTCATGCTATTGAGTGAACTAGCCTGATTACCCCTGGCAAAGCATCAAGCCAGTTATCAAGTCTATAGTCGAATCTGTTGTTTGTGATTCTGTGTCAATCTCCCCTTTTGAGAAGAGTCCAGAGTCCTTATATGATGAGTCTATTATTCCTTCTTTTATGAATGAAATTTCTGATTCCGAGTACTACTTGCCTCCTTTTTCCGATGATGATCTTAATAAATATCAAGAATTAATAAAGTAATACAAACCAAAGAAAGCCCAACCCATCCATGAGGAAACTCGAGTTATTAATCTAGGAACTGACCAATGCCTTTGAGAGGTAAAAATTTGCACTACCCTTGATGACGAAGAAACAGAATGGATGAGTAATCTTCTGAAGGAATTCACCGAGGTCTTTGCTTGGTCTAACGAGAATATGCTTGGGATCGAACCCAACATTGTGCAGCATCGATTACCGACTTACCCTAGGGTAAAGCCGGTAAAACAATAGCTCTGTAGAATGTGGCCAGAATGGAGTGAGAAGATCAGAGAAAAAGTTGTGAGGCAATGGAATGCGGGTTTCTTACAAGTGGTGAAGTACCCCCATTGGGTTGCCAACATTGTACCAGTACCGAAGAAAGATGGAAAGGTACAAATGTGTGCAGACTACAGAGAAGTTAACAAAGTAAGCCCTAAAGATGACTTCCCATTACCTCATATTGATGTATTGGTGGATAATACGGTAGAGCATGCTTTATTATCATTCATGGATGGATTCTTGGGATACAACCAAATAAGCATACACCTAGAAGATCGTGAGAAAACAGCCTTCACCACTCCATGGGGAACCTATTGTTGCAAGGTGATGCCTTTTGGACTGAAGAACTCCGGGCCACAGCCATATTTCATGACATGATGAACAAAGATGTGGAAGTCTATGTGGATGACGTGATAGTAAAGTCTAAAGATCAACTAGGGCATATTCCCTCACTAAGGTGATTCTTTGAAAGAATCAAGAAGTATCAGCTAAAGTTGAACCCTCAGAAGTGTGTATTTGGGGCAACGACGGGAAAATTGTTAGGCTTCTTGGTGAGTGAAAGAGGTATTGAAGTCGACCCTATCAAGATCAAGGTAATTCAGGAAATGCCGACGCCTTGGACTGAGAAGCAAATACTAGGATTTCTAGGTTACATCCAATATATTAGCAGATTTATAGCTCAGTTGACTACAATCTGTGAACCAATTTTTAAGCTACTAAAGAAGGATCAGCCCACGGAATGGAATGACCAATGCCAACAAGCCTTGACAAGATCAAGGAGTACCACATGGACCCACCAGTATTGACACAGATAGTGGAAGGAGAACTACTTCTCTTGTACCTAACCGTGGGAGAATATTCCATGGGCTCTTTGCTGCTCGACACTCGACACCATTTTATCAAGGCCAATTTATTCTCCACTCTTGATCAGTCAGAGTCAAAAGAAAAAAGGAAGAGCTTGATGCAACAGTGGTAAAGGCTTGTTTGAATCATTAGCTAATGAGTAATGCTTTGATAAATCATCATATCTCATTGTTTGTATTGGTTTCAGGAAAATTCATCGGGTCGTTGGATAAGACAATGAGGAAATGGACCTTAGACATAAATATAAGGGCACCAAGATTGTTGAAATCCATGAATGTGTCATTTCTTGGCCAAGTTGGATGTGTGAAGCTACATCACCAATTACTCCGATAGGTACCTCAACACTGGGATGCCAACCTATATGTATTTCGATTTGGATTAGCAGAGATTTGCCTAACTCTTGAAGAATTTCGGGTTTGTATGCTATCTCCACCCAAAGGCAGTTTGTTCCTACCCTTTTTGAAGAAAGATTGCTTAGAGGAAATTTAGGATTTCTTTAGACGGAAAGAAGAAGAAGTAAAGGAGTTTTTTAGATATGGGAAGAATGACATTCTGAAGGTGGCTCAGATCTTCATCCAATATCTACCAATGGGAGGCCCATCAGCAGAGATCCCTGGATGCTTGTTTACTTTGCATGATAGCTTGTTATGTTCTCCGCACTCCTGGGCATGGTGCACCATCTGTTCTGATTGAGGTAGTAAAACAGTTGAAGAAGGGAGGTGACATTGTCCCTACGGTTCTTGTAGAAACATTCAAGGGATTTGATGACATAAGCTATGGCCATAGATTCAAACTAGACCATTATCAGGGGAGTCTTGCCATTTTTCAAATTTGGCTCCTCGAGAAACTAAAGCTCACCATACCATTAAGGGAAAGCCCACTCGGAGTTTCTTGTTACGGGATAAGAGAGAAGTTCTAGCATTCAACCTTATCACCGATTGGAAAAAGTACCTTCAGGAAAGGATGGTGCAAGATATCGCATGGAGGTACCCAGGGAAGCCACAAGATGATTTTCTGATGAAGACCCTTGGCCACAACTATATCAAATTAATGAGATTGACTCACACGTCCTTTTATTTGCCTATGTACATCAGCCGACAATACAGGCTCGAGGAGATGGACCCAGAAGAGTTAGTAAACTTTCACCCACCTCAAGAATTGTCTCCCCACCTTGTTATTCACCTGGACCATCTGTGGTAGGAAAGTGGTCCCCCTTTTCATGTAATTCACTTGGTAATGGAATGAGGAAGTATGTGGATTTTCTTGTTATCCCAATTATTCTAATTATGACTTGAGTTATTGAATTGATTGTGCCTAAGCATTGCAAACAAACAAAAAAAAAAAGGAAGAAAGATTTTCTTTGTGCCAAAAGTAAGTTTTCATAGAGAAGTTGAAATAAAATAATGAACAAACAAGGGGAGGGAAAAAAAATATCTATATGTTTGTGTTTGCAGGAAATACAGGAACAAATCCCTATGGGTCATAAGCCATCATCTGAACTGTACTCTGAACCAATCCTCATGAAGTACCGGGGAGTCCACAGATGCTACTCCAACCTACTCCAGCCTCTTGGTCAGGTCCTCAATCAATGCACCCTACCTGGCAATCTCTCGATCTTTGGTAACTATCACCTCACACAGGCCATAGTGCATCCTTCTAATCTCAGCATAGACCTCCGGGGACACCTGAGAAAGAGCATATCAGCTAAAGGAAGTCAAGAGTTAATTAGAAAATGATCAAATACACACATAATCATAAGGAATAGGTAGCCCAAGGGAAGCATCTACATCTGTGTTTGGCTCTCGAAGATGAGGGAGACTAGGGTTGGGCGCGTTGGGATAGTTCCAGGCAAGGAAGCCACGAAAGGAGATGTTAGCAACTTTGAGAGACCCATTAGCACTCGTGGAGGGCCCTATTTATGAAGGATCGATAGCACTAGTATGCAATCAAACAGTAGAAGGATCTACACATCTCACTCTCCCCTAAAAGAACATCAATCAAGACCAAAACAAAGAAGAATCTGTAGGAAATACTCAAGAAAGGGTAACATACCACTGGAGCATTGGGACCGAGAGGGGTGCACACTGTCTCCTCCTCCAAGAAGGCTTCGTAGTCCCTATCCGAATCAAGAAAGGAGTCCTCCCATACTCTGTTAGCCAAGTGCTTCATCTCCTCTATAGGGACAATCTCTGGACAATGCATAATAGGTGGAGGAAGACCGGGATAAGGACGTGGATCAATGTCTGACCACTGGGGTACTACTCTCTCTCCTAAGTACCAGGTATGGCCCCATAGGCCTTGGAAAAGGACTCGGTTCTCAGACAGTTGATGAACCCAGTCGACTCTCTTGGAATCCAAAAACACAAGATATTGGAATTGTCTCCAAGTATCTTACAAAACAAAGGAAGGGTAAGTATAGCATCAGGCGAATAGAATTTCAATATCAGACATGGCATACCTTAGTGAGATCGTTCAAAAGAGAACGAGCAGTGGTCCTCGAAGGATGGCGTCCCTGGTTATCTCCCCATTTTTTTCCCAAGGGGAAGAAGAATGTCTCAGGATCCCTCAGTTTAGGGGATATGGTTCCCAGATGCTGAAAACACCACAACTGTTTCAAAAAATCAAAGTAAGAAAGTGTAGACCAAATGACTGAAAGAAAATAGATATAAGAAGGAAAGTTACCTAGATGATGTAGCTTGCCCCCTTGAGGCCCCTATCCCCATAGGACAGCAGGTCCAAGGACCGCAAGAGATATGCATAGGTGGCCCCGCCCCAATCCCAGGTATCTACTGTGCGAAGATCTTTGAGGAAGAACACCAAGAGGATATCTACTCCCCCTTGGAGGTCGCTGAAGAGGCACTGGCCTACAGCAAACAGCAGGAAGGAACTTGCTGTTTGAGACATGTTGCCTGGATTCTCCCCCAGGCCAACTTTCCACCATTAGGCACTAATCTCCCTTAGGCGGATGCACGTCTAGCCAGCTTTAATGGTGATTCCAATCAGATCTGTGAACTACCTGGCAGTCGGGAATCTTGTGGGGAGGGTCATGGTTCTACCCCAAATGGAATGCCCGTCAAGGCATAGAAGCACATAGGCGTAATGGTGATCTTGCAAACAGGAAGATGAAAAGTGTGAGTACTCGGCCACCACCACTCTATCAGGGCCCCCACTAATGCTATATTAAACTTCCGGGTCTCTACAAGGGCCAACCGACACAGATAGGTATCATCAACCATCTCTTTCACCCTACGAGGGAGCATCCTATGCCAGGACTGAACCATGTTCAGATGGCCATAGGAGGCTGAGGTAGGCGGTTCCTTCCCCTCATGCTAAAGGAAATAATAAATCTATAATAAAAAAAAAGAAGCAGCAAAAAGTAAAAACAATACAATACAAAATAGGAATAAAGTATGATCAAAATAATGAATGAAATATAAAGACTACTCAGAAACCCCATATGGAGTTACAAATGTGATTCCGGCTGTTGTGAAGGGTTTTCCCGGAATACCAATTGGCCCGGCCCTCATCCCTGTGGGAAGGACTGCTGCAACTCTCGAGTTGGACCTCTCCCAGAGTCTTCCTCTTCCTCCTTTCAACCATATTTTTAGAAATTATAAAAAAATCCCAGAAACTTTTAAAAGTTACAATAAGCCCCTAGAAAGTTTCCCAATTTGCACAAAATCCCATGAGAATGTCAAATTCTCCAAATAGCTCTTCCCTCAAGAAAAAGAAGAATATCTTCAAGAACTCCAAGAGCAAAACAAAGAACATCAAGAACAAACTTCAAGACCAAGAGGAGAAACTTCAAGAAAAACCAGAGGGTTCCAGGAACTCACTTCACTCAGAAAAGTTAGAATGAAGAATGAACAGGGGAGGGGACCCATTTTATACAAAAAAAAAAAATTTAAGATTCCAGATCAAGCATCAAGAATAAAAAAAAATTCTAAATCAACATCATGAATCAAATTCTAAACCAAAAATCAAGAATCAAGGAACAATCAAGAGGAGACGTAATTTACCCGGCCCCAGGCAGTCCAATCTCATTGACTCAGCTCAAGTGGTCTAATTGCATTTACTCGGCCCCAAGTGGCTCAACTCATTGAACGGGCCCCAAGTGGCCCAATTGCATTTACTTGGCCCCAGGTGGCCCAATCACTTTTATCCGGCCCCAGGTGGCCCAATGTTGTTAAGTCGACCCCAGGAGGCCCTTCTTCTTTGAGTCGAGAGTGGCCTGATTTCATAGATCAAATCCTTGAACTGGCACATGTGAAGCCCAGCTAAGGAAAATCCAAGCATCAAACATTTTTTTTTACTTGTTGCATGATTGGAAGAGCAGCGAATTCCTCTCTTGTAACCATCGGTCCCAGATAGTCTAGATTAGCTCGAAAGACCTGGCCTGGACCATATTCCCTAAACTGGCACATGCGAAGCCCAGCTAAGGAAGAATCAGGATCAAAGTACTAACTTTTTTTGTAGGATTAGAAGAGCAGCGAATTTCTTTCCCCCAATTGGCAGCCCAGGTAAGTCCTAAAACTTTAGAGATATTATCTGTTGCATTTTTTCAACTCCGTCATAACTGAGCAAGATGATGACAGTATATGCTTTGGGTGACAAAATGTGGTCGTTCTTTTCTTTGCCCTTCGGCCGTTGGCATAGGCCTCGGCCAAAGTGGGGCATTTTGTAGACACCCAATTTCGTCACGCTCCTCTGGCTATGATGAAATAGGGATCTTGGGCATGACTTCCAACTTCCGATCGACAGAGATGCTGATGAAAATATTCCCTATCCAAAACCCTAGAGTCCCTGCTTGGGAGAGAGGAAGGTCTAATTTTGACTTTTCATATATAAAGAAATCTGATCAAGATGACCATATAGATGAATAGTGCTAAAAAATACGATTCCGACAATATATGATACGCCAAAAATGGACTGACAGATCTCTGGCAATCATCCCAGGAAAATCACCCCTTCCTGTACATATGCCGTGCACACGGACAGTCCCGCTAGAAACCTGGAAAAATCCCTCACCTTACCCAAACACCCTAAAATTCATCTCCTACCTACCCAAATAACCCTGAAACACTCCCAGGTCTGAAACCCTAGAATTCCCTGCACAGGAGGGAAGGGTTCCAATTTTGGCTTTCTATATACGAAGGAATCCGGTCAAGATGACCGTACAGATGAATAGTGCTAGGAAATACAATTCTGATGATTTATGATATGCAAAATTGGACTGATGGATCTCCCATAATCATCATCGAAAAAACCCATTTTTACGTGGGCACTGTGCTCTCTGGCCAACAAGCCAGCCCACGCGCATGCTCATTGCCCATGAACTACAACACATGCACACAGCATGCCATACACATCCCTGCTGTATGTTGCGTGCCCCCGCTGCACAGCATGTGCTCCCTCGCTGTAAGCATGCACTCCCCTGCAGCACAATGTGCATGCCTCTGCCGCACAGTGTGCACAGCCCCTCCACACGTTGTGTATGCCCTTGCCACATCCTGTGCACACCTTGCCTGCATGGCTGTGCACACTGTGCCTGCACTATGTGCAGGTCGCCCGCACACTCGCACTTGCGTGCACCCACTGTGCACATTACCTGCACACCCATGCATTCGCGCACCTGTGACATCACCCGTACTCCCTGCCTAAACTTTCTCTCTCCTCTCGCTTTTTTAAAAACTACTTTTTTTGGCTAAAATTTCTCTCTCCTCCCGCTTTTCTGAAAACTACCTTTTTTAGCTAAACTTTCTCTCTCCTCCCGTTTTTTTGAAAACTGCCTTTTCTGACTAAACCTTCTCTCTCCTCCTGCTTTTTCAAAAAATACCTTTTCGGCTAAACTTTCCCTCTCCTCAAGCTTTTTCAAAAATTGGCTTTTTTAGCTAAAACCTTCTCTCTTTTCTTATTTTTTTAAAATTTCCTTTTTTGGCTAAACCTTCTCTCTCCTCTAGCTTTTCCAAAAATCACCTTTTTTCAGCTAAAATTTCTCTCCTCCCATTTTTTCTAAAAGCCCCCTTTTACCCACTGGACAAAAATCTTCTCCACCCATTTTGCTTTTAAAACCCCCCTTTACCCGTTGGACAAAAATCCTATCTCTTCACTTTAGGCAAGAGCCCCCCCTTTTCGTCCACTGGATAAAGGGATTCCCCCTCTCCTATTTGGCCGAAAAAAATATAAATACCCCCTCCCTTAGAAAAAAAAAACACAACACACCAGAATCCCCTTTCAAAGTGAAACTTTCCTCCCTTGCCCCCTTTTGATTTTCTTTTGATCTTCGCCAAGATCTGAAAACTCATTCGGATCTTCGAAGTGTTCTTCGGGATCTTGAAGATCTTCAATCCAAATTCTTAGTTAGATCCAATTTTTAACCAAAAATGGCAGGTTCTTGAGCCACCTCCCTTGAATGTTCTTGAGTGTTCTTAAGCATTCTTAAGATAGAAACCCCCTCCTTTGTTAGGTTCTTCGGGTTTATGAATAGATCTTTGTTAAGTCCTGAAACTCTGATCGGATGTTGAAAGTGTTCTTCTAGACTTTAGAGTTCTTCAATCTATTTTGAGGTCGACCCGTTTCTTTCAGAAATAGCCTTTCCTAGCCGAACCCATGTCCAAGTGTCCCTGGACTATTTTCAAAAATAGCCATTCCCAGTGGAAGCTCTACCGAAGTGCCACCTCAGCCTAGCCCTCCCTTAGCCTATCCTCAGTGGAAGCTCTGTCGGAGTGCCACCTCATCCCAAGCTGAAAAATAGCCTTCCCTAGCTGAAGCTCTGTCCAAATCCAAAGCCAGAAATAGCCTTTCCTAGCTAAACCCCTATCTGAGTATCCCTGGAATATTTTCAGAAATAGCCATTCCTAGCAAAAACTCTGCCAAAATGCCACCTCAGCCTAGCCCTCCCTTGGTCTATCCCCAGCTGAAGCTCTGTCGGAGTGCCACCTCATCCCAAGCCCAGAAATAACCTTCACTAGCTAAAGCTCTATCCGAATCCAAATCCGAAGCGACCGTTCCTAGTTAGAAATCTGTCCGGATACCATCAGAATCAGCATCTCTCAAGAAATAAAGTGGAGGTTAAGACCATCTTCCCCTAAGCCAAGAAAACACGAAAGACAGTCTGAGCCGGTACCAATCAGGGGCCTACCCCTCTTGACCCGAAATACGGGTCAAATTCAGGTATAATCACTCTCCTCATTTAAGCATAATGTAGATATCTAATAATCCTTGTTTTAGTGTATACAATAGTTTGAATTCAATTAATGTATATATGTGTGATAACTTAGCCATACATGTGGAATAGTAATAATTATGGAAAATATTCGTTCTCACGTATCTTGCAAGAAGATCAATTGAACGGGGTAGATTGGTCGGTTAACACCTTCCCAACTCTTTAACCTGACACTTATCCTAAATCTCTGGACCAAACCAAATTTTGGGCCCTTTTCTCAGGAATCGGGCCTACCCCCGGGTCCTAGGCCCATAACCCTAGGTTGTGACTCCAAACCCCATTTGCATGATCTCGATCTCCAAATTGGACCATCATCAAAATTCCCGTCTCAAATGAGAAATTTTACACTCTTGCAAAATAGGCCTCCACTTATCTCCAAGTGGCGATACTACGGTGCAGAGTTCGCAAGTGAAGCACATAAGACTCAAACCCCTCCCCCTCACATGAGTATGAAGAGAGAGAGAGAGAGGAGAGAGGATGGGGATGCATAGTCCATTCTTCTCCGGTAGCTACCCTCACACCAATCTGCCCAGTTCAACGGTCTTCCTACCAGATGCTTAAGAACGAATATTTTTCATAATTATTCCTATTCCACATGTATGGCTAAGTTATCACACATATATAAATTGACTAAATTTAAATGACTATGTACACTAAAACAAGGTCTATATAAAGTCTACATGATGACAATTCAGCTGAGAAACTATACCTGAACTTAACCCCTGTTTCAGGTCAGGAGGGGGTGGGCCCCTAATTAGTACTGTTTTGGACTATCTTTCGGATTCTCCTGGCTCAGGAAAAGATGGTCTTGACCTCCAAATTCCTTCCTCGAGAGATTTTGATTGTGATAATATTTGGGCAGAGTTCCAGCTAGGAACGGTTACTTTTGGATTTGGATTCGGACAGAGTTTTTGCTAGGAAGGCTATTTCTGGATTTGGATTTGGACAGAGCTTCGGCTAGGGAAGGCTATTTCTAGGCTTCGAATGAGGTGGCACTCTGACAAAGCTTCCGTTGGGGATAGGCTATGGGAGGGCTAGGCTGAGGTAGCACTCCAGTAGAGCTTTCGCTGGGAATGGCTATTTCTGAAAAGATTCCAAGGGCACTCGAACAAAGCTTCAGATGGGAATGGTCATTTCTGAAAGAAAAAAATTGACTTAAAAATGGATTGAAGATCCTCAAAGCCCTAAAGAACACTTTGAAGATCCAAGCAGAACTCTGGATCTTGACAAAGATCTCTTCGTATACCCGAAGCACCTCAAGGGCGGAGAGATTTCTACTTTCAATAAAGATTAAGAACACTCAAAAACATGCTATTTTTGGAAAAAATGGATTGAACTACAAACTTGGATTGAAGATCTTCAAGATCCCAGAGAACACTTCGAAGATCCGAACAAAATTTCAGATCTTGACGAAGATTGCTCTGAAGACCCGAAGAAACTCAAAGGGGGAGAGGAAAAGGAGAGAGGGTAGAGCTTCACTTCCTATGTGGGGTTATGATTTTTTGTATCCGAATCCAAAAGGGGGGCATTTATAGTATTTTCAGGCCCAAAGGGAGGAGAGAGAACTCTTTTAACCACTAGACAAAAGGGGGTTTTGGACTAAAGTGGGTGAAGAGGTCATTTTAACCAATGGAAAAAAGGAGATTTTTGGACTAAAGTGGGTGAAAAGGGTTTTTTAACCAATGGACAAAAGGGGCTTTTTGGACTAACGGGAGGAGAGAAAATTTAGCTAATGGGTAAAAAGTGGGTTTTTGGATAACCGGGAGGAGAGAGAAATTTTAGCAAATGGGGGCAAAAAGTGGGTTTTTGGATTGATAGGAGGTTATGGCATAGGGTATGCTAGCAGAGTAGTGAATACACGAAAAATGGGTGAAGAGGAAATTTCTTTACCCGCCAGGCCAGTGGAACATAAATCCCGGCTGTTGATGACGGCACACAAGGTTGGGTTGAAGTGCATGGGGCATGACTAGCACGAATGCATGGGAGGGCAGGCATGGTGTAAAGATGGGCAGGCAATGTGCACAGCCTGGGTAGGCACAATGCACCGGCTGGGCATGCATGGGGCAAGAATGGGCAGGCATAATGCACAGGTTGGCATGTAGTCGTGCATGGGCTAGGCAACAATAGGCGTGGGCTGCAGTAGGCAAGGGTGCTGGTAGTAGCAAGTGTGCACGTGGGCTGTAGCCATCGGACACTCGAGCTGCAGCCAGTGCCCCCTACAGCCAGCGTGTGCGCAAATTATAGAATTGGGTGAGGATTACGGGAGATCCGACGGTCCAATTTTGACATGCCATATATCGTCAAAATCGTAATTTCGAGCACTATCCATCCATATGGTCATATTGACAAGATTCTTTTGTATATAAATAGTCAAATTTGGACCCTCTTCTTTCCCACGCGGGGGTTTCTAGAGTTTTTAGATAGGGGATGAATTTAGGGTATTTGGGTAGGTAGGGATTTTTTCCAGGTTTCCAGTAGGCTTGCCAGTGTGCGTGGCATACATACAAGAAAACATAATTTTTTGGGGACGATTGCAGGAGATCCGATGGTCCAATTTCGACGTCCCATATATTGTCAAAATCATATTTCTGAGCACTATCCATCAATATGGTCATCTTGACCAGATTCCTTTGTATATAAAAATTCAAATTTGGACCCTCTTCTCTCATGTGCGGGGGTTTTCAGGGTTATCAGATAGGTGGGGAATGTTTCCAGGTTTTATGGGCAATCATCATCTCTATTGATCGAAAGTCCAAAGTCACGTCCAAGATCCGTATTTCATTATAGTCGGAGGAGGGTGACAAAATTGGGTGTCTACAGAATGCCCTTCTTTGGGCGAGGCCTGTGCCAATAGCTGAAGGGCAAAGAAAAGGATGACCACATTCTGTCACCCGAAGCATGTACTGCCATCAAGGACGGAGTTGAAAAATACAACAGATAATATCTCTCAACTACTTTAGAGTTTTATGACTTACCTTAGCTACCGATTGTAAGAAAGAAATTCGCTACTCTTCCAATTTTGTAAAAGATGTTAGTACTTTGATCTTTGATTTTTCCTTAGTTGGGCTTTACATATGCCAATTTAGGGGATTTGGTCCTTAGGTGGGTTCTTTCGAATTGGGATAGGCTATTTGGTGCTGTCAATTATAGAAAAGAAATTCGTTGCTCTTTCAACCCTGTAAAAGACATTAATTTTTTGACCTTAGATTCTTTGATTCTTTTTTGGATTTTTAATTTTTTGGACTTTTGAATTGGAATCTTGAATTTTGACCTTTGAAATAGAATCTTGAATATGGACTTAACTTTAAGCCTTGATTTGGAATCTTAAAAAAAAAAATTCCCTTCTTCTTTCATTATTCTTCTTCTTGATCCTTTCCTGTATTCCTTAGGATGGAAGGATCATCGCTTTGGAGAGCCAAGTCAATTCCTATGAGCAGGAAATTACACAACAGAATGCACTGATTTAGGATATGACACAGATGCTAGAACAGACTTGACTAGCATCCGCAGGTTCCCCAGTACTCCATGGGGTGACTCAGAGTATGGTTCAAATGATGACTTTACTCCTTAGGGACCTGTTCCTGTAGTTCCTGCAAGTGTAAACATATGTATATATTTTCTTTTTGTTTTTTCCTCCCCCTTTTATTTTGGCATCTTATGAGTGGAAATCTATCTTTGACACAAAGAGAAACTTTTCTTTTTGTTTTTGTTTGTGGTTTGCAATGTTTAGGCATAATAAATTCCACAACTCAAGTCGTAATTAGAATAATTGGGATAACACAAAAATCCAAATACTTCTTCATTCTATTACCAAGTGAATTACATGGAAAGGGGAACAATTTTCCTACCATAGACAGGATAGGTAGGTAACAAGGTGGGGAGACAATTCTTGAAGTGGGTGAAAGTTCACCAACTCCTCTGGGTCCATCACCTCAAGCCAATATTGTTGGCTAATGTACGTAGGCAAGTAAATGGATGTGTGAGTCAATCCCATCAACCTGATGTAATTGTAGCCAGGGTCTTCATCAGAAAATCTTCTTGTGGCCTCCCTGGGCACCTCCACATGATATATTGCACAATCCTTTCTTGTAGGTACCTTTCCCAGTTAGTGATGAGGTTGAATTTTGGAACTTCCCTCTTATCCCGATAGCAAAGAGCTCTGAGTGGGCCTCCTTTTAATGGCATAGTTAACTTCAACTTTTTAAGGAGCCAAATTTGAAAAATAGCAGGAATTCCTTGATAATGATCTAGTCCGAATCTATGGCCATGGCTCATGTCATCAAATCCCTTGAATATTTCTGCAAGAACTTTAGGGATGATGTCACATCATTTCTTCAACTATTTTACTACCTCAACTAAAACAGGTGGTGTACCATGCTTAGGACTTCGGAGAACACAGTGAGCTATCTTACAAAGTAAATAAGCATCATGTGATCTCTGTTGATGGATTCCTCCCATTGGTAGATATTAGACAAAGATCTGGGCCACCTTTAGAATGTCAGTCTTCCCATACCTGACGAATTGCTTCACTTCCTCTTCTTTCCATCCAAAGAAGTCCTGAATTTTCTCTAAATAATCTTTCTTCAAAGATGGTTGGAATAACCTACCATTGGGTGGAGATAACATATAACCTCAGAACTTCTTTGAGAATTGGGTAAATCTCTGCTAATCCCAAACGGAATACATGTAGATTGGCAACCCAGTGTTGAGGCACCTGCCGAAGTAATTGGTGATGCAATTTCACACACCCGATTCGACCGAGAAATGACACATTCATGGATTCCAGCAATCTTGGCACCCTCATACTCATGTCCAAGGTCCATTTCCTCAACGTCTCATCTAACAAGCTCATGAATTTTCCTGAAACCATCATAAACAAAAGAGTTATGATGATTTATCAAAGAATTACTCATTAGCTAATGACTCAAACAAGCCTTTACCACTGTTGCATCAAGCTCTTTTTCTTTTTTTTACTAATCAAGGATGGGAATAAATTGACATTGATAAACTAATGCCGAGTGGCATTTTTCTTTTAGGGGATGGAATCCTAGCTAAGAGTTTAACAGACCATAGGTGAATGACAGATACCCAATGGCCTTACATGCCAAATGGAGATTCTTAGGGGATAGAATCCTGGATAAGAATTAACAGACCAATAGGCAAACGATAGATACCTAATGGCCTTGTATGCCAAATAGCGATTCTTGGGGGACACAAACTATGATGATCTTTTAGGATACCTTGATTATTAATTTAGGAACCAACTTATTGCCTTGAGATGGTTGAAACCGCACTTGCATATGTCAAGTTGCCTACGTATCCTTTGAAAGGAATCAAGTCTAACATAGTTCAAGTGGTTCACCCTTTTAGACATAATATGTCTTGAATTGATCTATGTAGACCAGTCCGGGTATTTCTTCACCGTTGTGGTCTATGAGTTTCACAGCTTTGCCTGGTAAAATCTCTTTGAATGTGAAAGGTCCACTCCAGTTGGGTCAGAATTTCCCTCTTAGGTCATGAATTGGGGCTCTTTGTTCTCAAAGAACAAGTTCATCCTCTTATATGTGACAAGGCTTCACATTCTTGTTTAAGGCCCTGGGCATCCTCAGTTGATAATTTTTCAGATTATCCATGGCTTTCTTACGCCTTTCATCAAGAAAATTGAGCTCATCATGTCTCTTTCAGGTAACTGACTATCAAGAAGCACCTTAGGGATGGTACCAGGATTTCCACTAGTAGAACCACCTCAACCCCATATACCAAAGAGAAAGGGATTGCACCCGTCGAGGATTGTACAGAAGTCTGGTATACCCATAAGGTAGGGGTAAATTATCAACCCAATCCTTGTGTGTTTTTACCATTTTTTGCAGGATGACTTTGATGTTTTTACAGGCTGCTTCCACTGCCCCATTGGTTTGCGGCCTATAAGTGGTAGAGCAATGCCTTTTGATACTGAACTTTGTGCAGATTTTATCGATCTTGCCCCAGAAATAGGATTCCTGATCTAATATCGACTCTTGAGGTACTCCATATTGGGAAATGATATTTTCTTGGATGAATTTGGCTACCTTAGCAGATGTGAGGACCGCATATGACTGAGCTTCACCCCATTTGGTGAAATAATCAATGGTTACCAAGATAAACTTGTGACCATTGGATGCTTTGGGGTTGATCTTCCTAATGATGTTGATGCCCCAGTGGAGAATGGCCAAGGCGAACTGAGCGAATGCAATTCTGTTGGCGGGATATGTATGATGTTGGCTAATATCTGACACTTGTGGCACTTCTTGAAAAAGTCCACACAACCCGCTTCCTATGTTCCAATAATATCCCAGCCTGAGGATCTTTTTAGCTAACATCTTGGCATTCATGTGGGGTCCACAGAGACCTTGATGAATTTCCTCCATGATGGTTGCAACTTACACCTCGTCTACACACAACAACTGTATTCCGTCATAGGATCTCTTATATAACAAATCCTCTTGAAGAATAAACTAGGTGGCATATCTCCTTAGAAATTTCTTTTCTCTATTAGTGGCTTCAACTGGGTACTCCCTTTCCCTGATGAAATCCACCATGTGAGTGAACCAAGATTGGCCATCTGTAGTGAGAGAGTTCACCGAATTCTAATAAATGGGCCTGCTTCTTTGTCCTACTAAGAATGGTCAGACCCTAGCCATAGTGTTGCATTCTGCCACGGAAACCAAGGTTGCAAGGGCATCAACAAACCTCTTGTTATCTCTCTGGAAGTATTCGAACAAGATCTTCTCAAAGTGTTCAACCACCTCTTCCAGTTTTTCTTGATACAGCTTCTACTTTTTCATCTCTACTCTTCCACTTTCCCTATGTCTAGCAGATGACAATGGATGAATCGTCATAAAGCTTGATTCTTTTCATTCCAATAGTCAAAGCAGTTTTGAGCCCCAAAGCACAAGGTTTGTATTCGGTAATATTGTTGGTACAGGGGAAATTGAGGTGGAATGATGAAGGCAAATAAAGACCATCAGGAGTGACAAGCAATATTCCAGCACCACACCCCTTTTGATTGGCTGCTCCATCAAAGAATAACTGCCATTCATTAGTTGTATCTTCTTCCTCTATTCCTATGATTTCTTCATCAGGAAAGGCATCATCCAAGGATCTTCTATCTTCTGTGGGGTGGGTAGCCAAATGATCGGCTATGGCCTGCCCCTTGATAGATTTATGAGTAACATAGGTTATGTCAAACTCTGATAACAAAAGCAACCAATGGACATCCTTCATGTTAGGGCTGGTTTCTCAAAAAGGTATTTGATGGGATCCATCCTTGAGATTAATTGCATTGGATAGGAAACCATGTAGTGTCGTAACATTTTTCTTGCCCAAATCAACGCCGCACAAGTTCTTTCCAAAGATGTGTACTGTATCTCATATTCCAGGAACTTCTTACTAAGGTAGTATATGGCATGCTCTACCCGTTCTTTCGTTTCTTTCTATGCGAGCAAAGATCTTATGGAATATTCTCCCATAGATAAGTACAAGAGAAGTGGTTCTCCTTTCACCAACGGTGTCAATACTGGTGGGTTCATGAGGTATCCTTTGATTTTGTCAAGAGCTTGGTGGCATTGGTCATTCCATTCCATGGGTTGATCCTTCTTCCCAAACTTAAAAATTGGTTCACACATGGTAGTCTACTGAGCTATGAATCTGCTAATATAGTGGATATGACCAAAAATCCTCATATTTGCTTCTCAGTCTGAGGTGTGGGTATTTTCTGAATTGCCTTAATCTTGATAGGGTTGACTTTAATGCCTCTTTCACTCACCAAGAAACCTAACAACTTTCCTGCTATTACCCCGAATACACACTTCTGAGAATTCAACTTTAGTTGACACTTCTTGATTCTTTCAAAGAATCACCTTAGTTTGGGAATATGCCCCTACCGATCCTTTGACTTCACTATCATGTCATCCACATAGACTTCCACATCTTTGTTCATCATGTCATACAATATGGTCATAGCTGCTCTTTGATAAGTTACCCCGACATTCTTCAATCCATAAGGCATCACCTTGTAACAATAGGTTTCCCATGGAGTGGTGAAGGTTATCTTCTCTTGATCCTCTGGGTGCATGCTTACTTGGTTGTATCGCCATAATCCATCCATAAATGATAACAATGCATGCCCCACCGTGTTGTCCACCAATACATCAATGTGAGGTAATGGGAAGTCATCATTAGGGCTAAACATATTAAGATCTCGGAAGTCTACGTACATTCGTACCTTGCCATCCTTCTTTGGCACTAGTACTACATTGGCCAACCATTAGGGGAACTTCACTACTTGTAGAACTCCGTATTCCATTGCTTCATAATTTCTTACCTGATCTTCTCACTCCATTCTGGTCGTATTCTTTAAAGCTTTTGCTTCACCGGTTTTGCTCTATGGCAGGTCGACAATCGATGTTACACAATGTTGGGGTCTATACCAAGTATATCCTCATAAGACTAAGCAAAGACTTCAACAAACTCTTTCAGAAGGCTAATTGTTTGTTCTGCTTCTTCGTCATCTAGGGTGGTACCAATTTTTACCTCTCGAAGTCATTTGTCAATTCCTAGGTTAATAACCTGGGTATCCTAATGGATGGGTTGGGCTTTCTTTGGTTTGCATTGTTTTATTTATTATTGATATTTATTAATATCATCATCAGAAAAAGGAGGCAAGTCATACTCGGAATCAGAAATTTCATTCATAAAAGGAGTAACAGACTCGACATACAAGAACTCTGGACTCTCCTCGAGAGAAGAGGCTGACACGAAATCATAAACAACATACTCAACAATAGACTTGATAATTGGCTTAATGCTTTTTCCAAGGGTATTTAGGCTGGTTGACTCAATAGCATAAGGAAACTTGAAGTTTTCTCCAATGTTTGTCCAGTTCAGGAGCTGTTCAGTGGCTCAATGGATGAGGAGGTGTGGCAAAAGGCCTTCTTCTCCTTCTGAGAAAGTGGCTGCTAACGGTGCAGCGGTTCTTCTGGATAGGTACCTGCTTCTTTAGCTAGTCAACCTTGTACTCTCGAAAACTGAACTTTTTGAGGGGTGAGGATTAGTGGAGACTTCTCAATCATCATTCTATAAAGTCCATCTTTTCAAGCCTATTGAGGGATGCCATCTCGGTGCCTCAGTCACATCTTTGACCACCTTCATGGACCTTCCTATTGTAGTTTATTCGAGCACAGTACATGCAAACTATCATTCTTTGTACTCTTCTTTGCTTTGCATACGCACTTCCTCCTCTGTAAGGACGAGGCTTGAGCTCATGTAGCTCTTGGGTTCTTGGTTCTTGTAGGAGAGAGCAAATGTAGCTTGTTAAATCAATCAGGAGTGGGAGACTCCAGGTGAGCCCTATCTTCTTTTTCCATTCTCTCTTTAGGAGTACTCAGGCACTTGGCAATTCCTTTGACCAGATCAGTGTCATGGGGTTGCCAGAGGAGAACCCATCTTCAATTAGTGCAATTTCTGTTATCCCGGTGATGCAACTATCTTAATCACTTTCTTTGACTAGCATTCGCTATTGTTCTACTTCATGAGTCACCCAATCAAACTCATCTTGGAAAAACACTTCAAATCTTGGTTGCATCTTTGCGGCGGTTTCATCAAACCATGGCACCACATTACCGTAGAAAGGGAAATCCTCTCCTTCTTTTACAAAGTACCCATTGAGAGTAGGGTAGTAAGAAACAGAGATCTTCGTAGTCATCCTCAACACTTTCTGCCCCTTGGTGGTCGAAGAGTGTACCCCGAGACCATTCTTTCCTTTGTTCACTTCCAAACTAGGCTGTTTTGGAACTCCTTGATGGTATTTCCCTAGCCCCATGCTAGGAACATTATTCTTCATCATCTAATTCAATGACGGACTCCAGATGGCTTCATAGTTAGCCAGGATTTCCTCCTTTAGAACTTCTTTAGCAATGGCTACACAAGTTGTAACTAATTCAAAACCACTTAGTTGAACTTCCTGGTCTTGTTCTTCTCCATTTTCAATATTGGCTGAGGTGTTAACCACCTTGGGATCTCCGGCTACCATTATCACCTTTCCTTCATGAATGAACTTCATTTTTTGATGGATTCACATGATGCAACCAGGGCCTTCCCAAGAGTATGTTAAAAGTTACTGGTATATCAATGACTTGGAAATCAATATCAAACTTCACCAGGCCAATCTTCACGGCAAGGGTCAGGATGCCAAGGATCTTCCTCTTGGTATTATCATACGCCCGTGTGGTTTGGGTAGTTGGCCTCAATTCTTCCAGGTTAATGCCAATACTCTTCACTAATCTCAAAGGTAGCAAATTCAAAGCAGACCCCGTTGTCAACAAGAACCTAGGGAACCACCTTGTAAAGGCATTCTACCGTGATGTGGAGAGCTTGATTGTGTTGGACCCCTTGGGGAGCTTTGAATCTAAGAACATCAAGGATTGTACCACATAGTGCGAGACATGCCAGATTTATCTCGATTGGCACCTGTACATTAGTGAGAGACTTTAAAACTGCTTCACGATGTGTGGGGGAGGCCATCAATAGTCCCCAAATTGAGATATTAGCCTGAGACTTCTTGAGTTGAGCTAGGACTGGATTCTCAGGTTCCTTCTTCAAGCTATTGGTTTTGGCCTCACTAGTCCCTGACTATTCCACTGTTAGAGTCTTGCCCTTATAGTCACTTCCACTTCCAGTTTCCATCACATTGACAGGTTTCTTCACAATAATCTCTGTGGGATAATAATCTTCATCATCACTATTTGTTATGGTGATTATTCCTACCATGGGATCATCCTCTTCTTCTGATTCTCCCTCCCTACTTGAGGTGGGAAGTCGAGGTCCTCCACAAATATCGAGAGCCCTGGATCAGAACTTTTTTACTGCATTAGACAGCTATTGAAATGCGGCATCTACTGCCTTTGCAAATGTGTCATCTGACCCTATTTCCTCCATATCATTTAGCTGCTCACGGTAGTAATGATCACTGATAGTTACTTCACACAGCTTTTCTTCCAACTCAAATGTAGAGTACTATTCGGCCATGTAAACTTGTGTCGGCTCTCCAGGTTCCTCATCATTTTCTGAATCTGATGTGGAATCATCACCTCCTATGCAAAGGAAAGGGTGAATGCCACCTGTTGGGTCAACTATTAGGTCATCACCACTGATAGCATAAATTGAGAAATATGTCTGGTGATCTTGTGAGTAATATTCTGACTCATAATCATTATCATTGTACCAAGGCCCTTGATAGTCATCCCAGTCAGGAAACTCATCCTCTTGAGAATCAGAGTCATCTCCATCATTCTCATCCTTATTCTTGTCCTCATCATCATCGTCATCATCCTCTTCTTTATTGATTTCCCCATCACTTGGTTCTCCATCAGATTCCTCTTGACCATCAAATTCTCCTGCATCCAAACACTCGTAGTATTTAGAGCATATAGACTGAAAGATTTCCACAAGGTTAGACTTGACATTACTGGTTCGAAGTTGGATCAGACCTAATTCATCATCCTCTGTATCACTCCTTATGTGGGTTAGGGATATGTGCTCTTTGATCTATTCCCCTATGGCCAATATGGTTACTGAAGATCATCTATAATCTCTTTGATTACCTCTAGATTGTTCGTTGAAGATATAGCGGACTGAATTAGAGAACTGGGATCACTCTCCTAGTCTTCCCCTAATGCATTCACTAACCTTGTTGATGAAGTCATTTTTAGGGAGTCTGGTAGTGCAAGCATATCCTTTCAATCGTACCAGTCCGTCCATCCTTCTTTTGGGTTATATACCAAACCTTAAGAATGGGATTGGTATGAGGGTGATGAGGGATACGAAGCGGGATGGTATGAAGATGATGTAATGTGAGAGGTAGGATATGAAGATGGGGGTGATAGGATGAGGAAAATCCTTCTTCTCATTGGTGAGGTGAAAGTTGATGGTATGGCAGAGACTAATAATATGGTGAAGGTGGGAGGTATGGTGGAGGTAGGTAATATGGTACGGTAGATTCTTCTGTTGATGAGGAAGGATGAACGGTGGGAGTCCGATCTTCTGATTCTTCTTCTAATGATTCTCTTCTTTTAGGGGTCCTTGTGGCTTTGGCCCTTTGATTCATGATTTTTCTATATGATTCTACCAAGCTCTAGGTACAATGAGTTGAGTGGGATCACTTTCTGTGGCTTCATCATCTATATTGTTCACATAATCAGGGAGTAGATTGGCATTGACACTGGGAGGTTGCTTCACCTTGACCTCAATGATTCTGTTGTCTACCAAGTCCTCAATTGCATGTTGCAAACCCAAACATATTTTAGTGTTATGCCCCTTCAGAGTGTGGTAATCACAATATTTATGATCTCTATACCAAGTTGGAGGAGGGTTGCCGATCACTCTTGGAGCCACTGTCCCTAGCAATCCTTGTTTCTTTAATTTATCATACACTATTGTCACGGGCATTCCCAAATCAGAAAACTACCTTCTTAAATGAGGGGCCTCTGAGAGAGTGCATCTAGTTGTATTACAAATGGTTGTGAAGAAGTGGCTGGTGAGACTGACTACTGAACTGCACTCACCACATTAGTTTTTGGACCCTTTCCACATCTAACTCGGGTATTCTTCCCTGCATCTTGGGAGGATCCTTTATACTGAGCTTCCCTTAGGATTCAGTTTTCCACACGTGTGCCGGTGGCTATTAGGGCATCAAAAGTTTGTAAATGTTGATAGTAGAGGACATCATAATAAGGTTTTGATAAGTTCTCTATCAACATCTCTACTTGCTTTGGTTCTGAAGGCCGATCTTCCATCTTGGTGGCCTTATCCCTAAACCTCATCAAGAAGGCAGTAAATCCTTCTTTGGGCTGCTACCTCAACTTCTCAAGCTCTCGTCGCTTTACATCCACTTTAGTATTGTAGGAGTACTGCTTGGTGACTTTTTTCACTACTGTCGCCCGATTTTGAGTTTGAGAAGACTTCAACTGTGTGAGCTACCTTAGTGCTAGTCCTGATAGGGTTAACATGAATACTTGCCCCATTTGATTGTCTGTAAGTTGTCATGACTTGGCAATGCTGAGAAATACCTTGAGATGAGCCTTAAGGTCCCCTGACCCATCAAACCTATCGGTCTGCCACTTGAATTTCTCAGGAATCCTTGCCTCGAAAAAGAACTCATTTCATCTAAAACTACTGTTTGGCTTTTAGAACTTTTCCCTGCTCAAAGCATAGTTTCCAATTTTTCCAATTGAGATGGCACTTCAACAGAGCTTCTGCTGGGAATGGCTATTTCTAAAAAGATTCCAAGAGCACTTTGACAGAGCTTCCGCTGGGAATGGCTATTTCTGAAAAGATTCCAAGGGCACTCGGATAGAGCTTCCTCTAGGAATGGCTATTTTTGGAAATAAAAAGTGGATTGAAGATCCTCAAAGCCCCAAAGAACACTTTGAAGATCGGAGCAAAACTTCGGATCTTGACAAAGATCTCTTCATAGACCCGAAGAACCTCAGGGGAGAGGGATTTCTACTTTCTGTAAAGATTAAGAACACTCAAAAACATGCTATTTTTGGAAAAAATGGATTGAACTACAAACTTGGATTGAAGATCTTCAAGATCCTGAAGAACATTTCGAAGATTTGAACAAAATTTTGGATCTTGACAAAGAACGCTCTGAAGACCCGAAGAAACTCATAGGGGGAGGGGAGGAGGAGAGAGGGCAAAGCTTCACTTCTTAAGTGGGTTGTGATTTTTGGTGTGCTCAAATCCAAAGGAGGGGGTATTTATAGTATTTTCAACCCCAAGGAGAGGAGAGGGAGTTCTTTTAGTCACTGGAGAAATGGGGGTTTTGGATTAAAGTGGGTGAAGAGGTCTTTTTAACCAATGGAAAAAAGGGGTTTTTGAACTAAAGTGGGTTAAAAGGGTTTTTTAACTAATGGACAAAACGGGGTTTTTGGACTAATGGGAGAAGAGAGAAATTTTAGCTAATAGGTAAAAAGTGGGTTTTTGGACTGATAAGAGGTTGGGGCATAGGGTATGCTAGCAGAGTAGTGCATACGTGAAAATGGGTAAAGAAGAAATTTCTTCACCCACCAAGCCAATGGAACGTAAATCCCGACCATCGATGACGACACACAAGGTTGGGTTGAAATGCACAGGGCATGACTGGCACGGATGCACGGGAGGGCCGGTATGGTGTAAGATGGGCAGGAAATGTTTATAGGCTGGGTAGGCCCAGTGCACGGGCTGGGTATGCATGGGGCAAGGATGGGCAGGCATAATGCATGGGTTGGCCTACAGTCATGCATGAGCTGGGCAGCAGCAAGGTGGGCTACAGTAGGTATGAGTGTTGGCAGAACCCACGGGGCCGCTGGCAGCAACCAACATGCACGCGGGCAGTAGCCAATGGGCTCATGAGCTACAGTTAACGGGGGCACTGGCAATAGCCAGCGGGCATGTGGGCTGCAGTATGCGGGCATGTTGGCAGTAGCTTACGGGGGAGCTAGTAGTAGCCAGCGAGCGCATGGGCTGTAACAAGTGGGGTCACGTGTAGGGTTATGCGGGGGCACAGGCAAGGCATGCGAGCTATCCTACTGGCTAGGGCACATAATGATAGGATTTAAAATGTAACCGCAAGCGTACGGATTAGTGTAGCTACGGGTCGAACACAGGGAGAGTAGCCACTTTATTTTTTTGCTTCTTTTAATAATACGAAAGTGAACTAATTAATGGTTGTAATCTAATTCTAACTACCATCTTAAACATATGTATCTAAAATAACGTCTTAACCATTCGTCATCTAAGAATTTAAATACTCAAGCCATGCAATTAAAATTAAATAAATAAATAACTGAAAATAAACACCCCACGCAATTAAAAAGCAATGAAGGAAAATAATTGCTGAAATAAAAATAAAGTAAAAGAAATGGGATAAAGTTAGAGAAAGGCTCACAAGTATGTTTCTCTACTTAGCCCGAAAGATGCATCATAATATGAGCTTCCCTACTTGACTAGAGAGTCACTCTTACAACGGTTACTCTACTTGGCTTTAGGGAAAGGGAGACAATTAAAATAAAAATAATAAAATGATGGTTCTATGGCTAAGAGGGGCAAAGCCAACACATACACTAGCCATGAACCTTGGGGGAAAGGAAAAGCAATAATATAATGACTGAAATTAAAGTTCTAAATTAAGAAAAAAAAGGTAGTCAGAAAAAGAAATGAGAGGGGGAGAGAAGACTATTGAAGAAGCCTACCTACCTGAATCAATGCTTGAACTTGAAAGCTTGGGTGATTTGAGATACTGCCAACCCTAAAACCAGATCTGAAATGAACCAAATCTGAAATTTCTAGACCTAGAGAAAACAAATCTTGAAAAAAAAAACTGAACTTGAAAAAAATAAGATGCTCCACAGCTCGTGATCTTGTCACCTAGATCTAAGCCTAGAACTATAACTCTAAAAATTACAACTCAGTTGCATAAATCATAAACATAAAAGGCTGAATAAAATAAAAGAGTGCTTGCACTAATTGAAATAAAAAGCTATTACAAAAGTGATTAAAGAAAAAATAAACTTAGAGAAATTTTCTATAATTTTTTTACATATTTTCTTTCTTTTTTTTAATTTATTTTTCTCTTCTTTTTCTCCCTCTCATCAAATCTTGCGCACAACCCATTATTGGTCGATTTTTTTTTTCTTTCCCTTGGATGATTTTTCTTCTTGCTTTGTATGATTTGGACAATCTTCTGGTGATGATGTGGTGGAGAGAGAAGATTTGAACAAGATTTATTTTTCTCTTTTTTTCTTTCCTTTTTGCATAAGAGACCCCTCCCATGATTTTCCTTTAATAAAATTATCTAAAAAAAGACAACCATGAGATTCGAACTTGAGACCTCCTAGTGAGCAAGAGAATTTTTCACATATAGCTCACCAACTACACTAGGTAGTTGTTGTTGGAGAGATATGATGCTCGATAATGCTTAAAGCCTTTAAAATACAAAACTTGTAAAAAGAGAGTAAAACCCAAAATAGCTCCATTCTAAATGTGTAAAATGCATGTTTTACTACCTTAGATATCACACATAAATGTGCTCATCAGAATTCCCCCACACTTAGACTTTGATAGTCCTCAAGCAAAACAAAAAGAAAAAGAATAAAACAAAAAAAAAACTAACTCATTTTCGTAAGAATCACAATTGCACATGCTATGTGCAACAAGCCTTTAACCCCCTAGGTCACTCCTAGTGGACGAGTTGTGTCTCATGGGTATTTACAGTGAATGTACTCTCAAAATTCAAAACAGACAAATCCCAACCTTAGCTAAAGGTAAGTGCCATACGGATCCGGAGCAAAGATAATTCCTTTTACGAGGGACCCCCACACTTGAACTTTTATTACTCCATATTAATTCCAGGCACTAGCATATTTCTTAATTTGGAACTCACCTCGTCTCTTCCAAAACATTCTTATCTTAAGGCAAAACCACTTGTGAAGAAATAGGGAACCAATGACTAAGGCGTTGGAGTGTTTTTGACTAAACACATTTTTTTTCTCCTTTTTTCGCTTAATAAACTCTATTCTACTCCACTACTTTTGGCTTGAATGACATGGTGGAGCAAACATCAGACACCCAAGTTACTATATAGCTTCGCCTTTTGCATATGCCCACAAAGACAGTGATGCTAAAGTTCTTTCAGAAGTTTCCTCCCTAGGAATTTTGATCAAGACACCATGCTTCCTTAGGCATAATGCCCGGTCTAGTTCCAAGGGAATCAACTCTTATTCTTCTTTATACCAGATTTCACATTTCACATTTCATTTAAAATTGTTCATTTGTAAACTCATGCCAAATTAAAAAGAAGGTCTCAACTCCAAATCAAAAGTACAAAGAACCTATAGACTTACATATGGTCCAACACCATAAAACAGGGGTTTTTTATTTTTCAAAAGAAAATCCCATCTCAAGACACAGGCTTGTTTCTTTCTCCTCAATAGGGTTTCTATACGTTCAAAATGGGTACCTTAATCAAAACTTTTATATACATCAAGAAATCAAATGGTATGATCATTAGCCAAAATCCAAAGTAAGACATCATCCTTAGCAAGCTCAAAAGCAAAAAGAAAAACAAACAAAACAAAGTGGAAAAAACAAAAACTGGTTTCCCTCCCCCACACTTAAGTCATGCAATGTCTTCAACGCATGGAAAGAATATAAAGCGAAGACAATGCAAGGGGGTCATACCTGATTAAAAGTTATTCATCAGTGTAAAGAGGCTTATGGAGATCCATGACCTCTTCACTACCAGCAGTAAGAAACTCAAGGAACGGTTTTAAACGCTGACCATTAACCTTTGAAATTACCCCTGTTCCTGGATTCAGAATCTCAATAGCCCCATGGGGATATACATTATGGATAATAAACGGCCCATCCCATTGGGATCTAAGCTTACCAGGGAAAAGATGCAATTGAGAGTTGTACAATAAGACCTTACCACCAATTGTAAAAGATTTACGCAGAATGTGCTTATCGTGGAAAGCTTTAGTCTTTTTCTTGTAAATCTCAGGACTTTCATAGGCATCATTTCTAAGTTCCTCCAACTCTGATAGTTGGAGCCTACGATGAATTCTCACATCAGAAAAATCAAAGTTGAGCTTCTTGATGGCCCAAAAGGCCTTATATTCCAACTCAACTGGTAAGTGACAGGCTTTCCCATACACCAAATGGTAGGGAGATTGACCAAGGTCGGTCTTGAATGTAGTCCGATGGGCCCACAAGACATCAATGAGCCTAAGGGACCAATCCTTATGGTTGGGATTAACAGTTTTCTCTAAGATTTGTTTAATTTTCCTATTAGACACCTCCACTTGGCCACTAGTTTGGGGGTGATAAGGGGTAGATAACTTATGGGTGATCCCATACTTTTTCATTAAGGCCGATTATAAAAATGAGTACCCCTATCATTAATTATTGCACATGGTGCACCAAGATGGGAAAAAATGTTCTCTTTGAGAAACTGGACCACCACTTTGTGGTCATTAGATTTATAAGGTATGGCCTCTATCCATTTAGAAACATAACCAAAGGCCAAAAGTATGTACAAATTCCCAAAGAAATTAGGGAATGGTCCCATGAAATCGATGCACCATACATCAAAGATCTCAACTACCAAAATAGGGTTGAGGGTCATCATGTTCCTCTTATTGATATGGCCAAAAGACTAGCAGGCAGAACAAGCCTTGCAAAAATAAAAGCATCTCTAAAAAGAGTGGGCTAATAAAATCAGCATTAGAGAACCTTTGCGGAAATCGTCTTAGGTCCAAAGTGTCCACCACATGCATGATCATGGTAAAAAGAGAGAATAGAATGCTGCTCATGATCAGGAACACATCATCGGATAATCTGATCCGAACATATCTTAAACAAATAAGGATCATCCCAAAAAAAGTATTAACTTGGGAATGAAACCTATACTTATCTTGGGCGGACCAGTGATCCGGAGTCACACCTGAAACTAAGAAGTTGACAATGTCAACAAATCATGGTTCACTAGACACTGCAAATAACTGTTCATCTAGAAAGTTCTCATTGACTAGAGAATCAACAATCAAGGAATTAGGAAGCCGGGATAAATGGTCTACAACTAGGTTTTCGACTCCTTTCTTTTCCTTAATTTCTAAATCAAACTCTTGTAAAAGTAAAACCCACCTAATGAGACGGGCTTTGACAACCTTCTTCTGAACTAGGTATCTAAGAGCAGAATGATCAGTATACACCATCATATGTGAACCAACTAAGTAAGATCGAAACTTTTCTAATGCAAACACAACAGCTAGAAATTCTTTTTCAGTGGTTGTATAATTGAGTTGTGCATCATTTAAAGTCCTACTAGCATAGTAAATGATAATGGACAACTTATTAATCCTTTGACCCAAAACCGCTCTTATAGTAAAATCCAAAGCATCACACATCAATTCAAAAGATTCAGTCCAAACAGGTGGTTGAACAATGGGTGCATTGGTCAACTCCTTCTTAAGTTGCTTGAAGGATACTAGGCACTCTTTAGAAAACTCAAAAGTTTGATCTTTGGCAACTAATGAAGTGAGAGGTCGGGCTAACTGACTAAAGTTCTTAATAAACCTTCTATAGAAGTCTACATGCCCTAAAAAAGACCAGACATCCTTAATAGATTGAGAAGGTGGTAAATTATCAATTAACTATACTTTGGCTCTATCTACTTTAATTCTCTCCTTGGATATTACATGGCCTAAAACAATACCAGATTTAACCATAAAATGGTATTTCTCCCAATTCAAAATCAAATTCTTAGATATGCACATTTCAAAAACTAGGAAAAGATGATGAAAACATTCAGAAAAAGAATTCCCATGAATTGAAAAGTCATCCATAAATACTTCTAAGAATTTTTTGACCATGTCAGAAAAGATGCTCACCATGCATCGTAGGGGCATTGTAAAGCCCAAAGGACATACACCTGTAAGTAAATGTTCCATACGGGCATGTAAAAGTGGTCTTATGTTGGTCCTCTAAAGCAATTGAGATCTGATTATAGCCGGAATATCCATCAAGGAAACAATAGTATTCATGTCTAGCTAACCTCTCTAACATCTGGTCAAGGAATGGCAATGGAAAGTGGTCTTTCTATGTTACCACATTACGTTTCCTATAGTCTATACACACTCTCCACCCTGATTGGACATGGGTTAGAATTAGTTCATTATTGGCATTAGGAACTACAGTCACACCAGACTTCTTAGGCACTACGTGGACTGGGCTTACCCATTGGCTGTCAGAAATAGGATAAATTATTCCATAATCCAAGCACTTTAGAATTTCTTTCTTAATGACTTTCATCATCACAGGGTTAGCTCTTCTTTGGGGTTTCATGGATGGTTTAGAATCCTTAATAAGATGTATATGATATTGCATAATAGAAGGGATTATACCCTTAATATCAGCCATGGTCCAACCTAGGGCTTCTTTATTATCTTTTAATATTTTAAGTAACTCCTCTTCCTGGATAGAAGTCAAATTTGAAGAAATTATTACAGGAAGAGTCTGGTCAGGCCCTAGGAAAGCATACCTCAAACTAGATGGCAACTCCTTAAGATCTAGCTTAGGGGACTCAACTATGAAAGGTTTGGGAATGGAATTGGAAAGGGGTCCTAGGGGCTCCACAGGTGTGTGAAGACTTAGGACTTCAGAAAATAAAGTTTTACTATCATCATCCAACTCATCCATATACTCTTGGAATTCTAAATCAAAATTAATATTAAAGTTGGTAATTAAATCATCAAAAAATTCTAAAAAATCCTCAAGCATATTGATCTCTTCTTCCATATATGGTTGCTTGTCTATCCTAAACATGTTAAACTCAACAGTTTGGTTATCAAAAGATAACCTTAGGAAACCATTCCGGCAATTGATTAATGCATTATTATGGACGAAATTTTCAAAAAGGGGGGGTAAATGTGATACCCTACTTTCTAAACCCGACCTAATTACCGTGTTGGTTTGGTTTGGTCTTGTAGGACCTGAACCCGAATAGGCAAAGTTGGGTGCCCTATAGAACATGATTGCAAGAGTGACTCTAAACTCAGGCTAACCAGACAAGTTTGAGCTGGAACCTAGTGAAGTCTGCATGCCCAAGCCATGCACTTGCACGTATCACAAGGCCATGTATACACAGTAAAGGTATGTAGCCATATTTTATGGCGAGATACCGGGAGTGAAATACGTGTTGGGAGCCGAGCCCCATTGAAATCCTAATTATTTGGCCAAGTATCGGCCGACTGGTGGGTGGTGATAGGTGGGTCGGACCGACCCACCTGTGTGACCTACCAGTCTGGTCATTAGATATTTTGACCCAAGTATAAATAGCAATTAATTCCTTTCTTTTCCCTCATTTAATGTTTTACACAGTGGATGGGAAAGGTAAAGAAGAGAGAGAAAAGAAAGAAAGAGAAGGGAAGAAGAAGGAAGAAAAAGGGAAGGAGATGCTCATAATGCGACGCCGAGGTTATATATTTTGATTTTGGTGCCAGAATAGTGATCCTCATCTCGAGATCTACGATTTAAGGTGAGTAGAGGCTATACTTCTTAAACCCTTAAGAAATCCTAAGTGAAACCTTATGACTCTGGTAGAAATCCTTTAAATCTTATTAATCCCACTTGAGAATATGAATCTAAGGTTTAATGAAAGATCTACATGTTGTTTTGAAGGTTTTAGGGGAAGAAATCGTAAGATTTGAAAAGTATTTGGTGATTTCTTGAGCTAGGGAAGAGGTTTGGGATTTTTGCAGGTGTTCTTGAACTAAGAGGTAAGATCCATGCTTAAGACTTTGAATCGACCCTAGATCTAGGTTAGAATCACAATATGGGACCTTAGATGTGTGGAAAATGAGGTCGAATCGACCCCTTGTGATTTCCCCAAGGTGGGATGAAGAATGGAGGTAAACAGCAAAATCTCAGTTTTGATTGGTGGGTGCCCTGGAAGTGGTTTGGACCCACCAATCCAGAGCCCACCTGTCTCGGTTAGGCTTTTGGCTCGATTGACGAGCAAGGACCGATGGGCACCTGGCCAGTCTCTCCCAGCCTGCCAGTCTAGGTAAAGCCCCTGGGTCGAGCTGCAAGCAAGGACCAGTGGGCACCTAGTCTGCAGGTCCAAACAGAGCCCCTAAGTCAAGCGGCGGGCAGGGATCAGCAGGTACCTGGCCCGTCGATTGATCTATCACTCTGACCCATTGGGTTCCGATTGGGCCTAAATTTGTCGGATAACCTTCTATAGTGATTTTAAACACGCTGTGATCATCGTAGCCCTTTGGTTATGAGCCTAAAGTATAGATATGCTAAACTCAACCTTTTTATGATAAATTTTACTAGAAACTCATGTCACCGCACGCCAGATCTTCCTCGCACCAAGGGTGAACATTGTACATATATAGGTAAGTGGGGAGAGGATGTTGACTTTATTTTTGGAATGTTTTGCATCATTCCATTATTGTCATAGACTAGTCATGTAATACCCTACTTCTTAAACCCGGTCTGATTACACGGTTGACCCGGTTTAACGATGCAGGACCCGAATCGGAGAGAGTTAAGGCGGGCTCCTTATGGACCATGATGGCGAGGGTGATCTTAAACACCGGCTGGCCAGACAAGTCTGAGCTAGTGCCAGAGGAGACGGGTGTACCCAAGCCATGTACATGCACATATCATAAGGCCATGTACAGATAAAGCAGGTATGTAGCCGTATCTTAATGCGCATACGTATATTACATCTTATGCCAAGAGTGAGATTCGTGCCGAGGGCCGAATTCTGTCGAAATCCCACTTGTTGGCCAAGTTTTGGCCCTCAGGTGGGCGCATCCGCCCACCTGAGTGACCCACCCATGAGGTTACAAGAGATCTTAAAAGGTATAAATAGCCATCATTATATTTTTTTCCTTTTTCTCGTTTATGACACTCGGACGTTTGGTGAGAAGAGTAAAGAGCAGAGAGAAAAGAAGGGAAAGAAGAGGAAAAGGGAAGGAAGAGGAAGAAGAGATGGATTTCAGCGGCGCCGAGGGTTGATCTTCCCATTCCGACGCCAGAAGAGTGATCTCCAACATGAGATCTACGTTTAGAGGTGAACAAAGGCTAGATTCCTTAAACTTTCACCATACCAAAGTAAAATCCTTGATTTGGGTAGAGATTCTTGAGGTCTTGTAAATCCCCCTTGAGATGATGAATCTAAGGTTTAATAGATGATCTATGTGTTCATTTTGAAGGATTTGAAGAAGTGTTTACAAGGTTGGCAAGAGAATTGGTGATTTGAAGTGATTTTTGGGGTTTTGAAGGAGTTCTTGAGCAAAGAAGGTAAGATGGCTTTCCATTCCTTAAATCTAACCTAGATCTAGGTTAGAACCATCTTATGAGACCTTGAATGTGTGAAGAATGGGTTTGGAAAAGTCCCATTTGTTTTCCCAAAGGTTGGGGGAAGTTTGGGGAAAATGGCACTTTCCCGCCAAGACCGGTGGGCCAAACCGGTGGGCCAGATGGCCAGCCTAAGAGGGCAGACCTTCGGGCCCAATCGGTGGGCCAACTGGTGGGCCACCCAACCCGTCGGTCTTAGTAGGACCCTCGGGCCCAACCGGTGGGCCAACCTACCCGTCGATCATGATCGGTGGGTCTAACTGGTGGGTCATGACAGGTGGGTTGTCCGACCCACCCGAGAGGCTCCCAACTGATTTTTATGTTCGAACGGACCCAAAACGGACATGCGACCTTCTTTTAGGATTCTAAACATGATTTGGTCATTGGATCTTGTTAATTTTGATCCCAAAGTGGCGAAATGCTAACCCTTCTCACTCATGATAGGTTCACCAAATCTTACGCTTCTCGCACCGAATCTCACCCGTACCGAGCGTGAGTCCTTGGACACTACAGGTAAGTGGGGAGAGGACGTTTGGCCTTATTTTAAGGCTTGTTTTGCATCATTCCATTGTATCTAGATTAGCCATGTCATCATGCAAATTATATGTAGCTTAGCCATCCTCACATTATCTTATGCCATGTGTATTGTGATTATTTTCTCAATGTTAAATGATGATGTGCTTATGAGATGAATGTTGACATCAATGTTGACATCATTGTGCATAATGAATTAATAGACTAGATGCCATAGTCGGTATGGAAACAAGAGCATTGGTGGCCCGTGGAATGGGACGCGGAGGCACTATGCAATTGTACTATGTCATATAGGAGCATATGGTGTAGGATTATCACCTTCCCGTGCTACGACCCTTCCCAACAGGGATTGAGGTGTTGGGTTACCATTTGGGGGGAAGCAGTGGTCGCGGTTGTCGGGTCATTGTGGCGGTTAGACATACGCCCGGCTGGTCATTAGGACAGTCGGCAACCCTGGTGGTATATTCAAGAGGGCCAATCGTACTGCTTTTAAATTGCTAGAGTCAACACTTTTAATTTCTATCATTTACTTTATGTTGAGAGCCGGTGGTCGGCATGTTTTACTTTTCCTAGTACTCACGGTGGGCCTTCTCCGACAGCCCTATAGGCATATCGCTGGATGGAGTTCGCGACTCGTACCCAGAGTATACGCGCACTGTGGTTGTAGTAGCACTAAACCTGAGACTTAGTAATGTTGATTAGGTGGAAGTGATTAAAATGGATTGCATAGCATATAGTGCATATGGTTGTGATTTGTTGTGTGGACTGCTGTGTGGTCCTTCTTTTCACTTACTGAGCTAGTGAGCTCATCCCACATATGCACCTCTTTTAGATGATTTTGCAGGTCATCAACCTGAAGAGCACGGGTCGGGCCCCACTGTTGAATTCCCTGAAGAGGATTGGTGGGTCCCCGAGGAATTAGAGCACGGCATGGATTGCTCGTGCGAGGCTGTGCTGCGGGACCGCAACTCTGATGCCGAGCTGAGCTTAACTGTTGATACCGAGCTGAGCTCTTCTTCTGATATCGAGCTGAGCACTACCTTTTGATACCGAGCTGAACTTTACCTTTGATGCCGAGCTGAGCTCTGCTTTTGATACCGAGCTGAGCTACATCCTTTGTGTTTTTGATGATCCCTTTTGTGTACCTGATATGTAAATTGTATTCTTTTGTGTAAATATCATGCCTGCAGGCCCACATGTACCTAACTATGTATTACAATTTGGGTATCAAGTATAATGGGAATATTTACAGGAAAATTTAAGTATTCTGCTGAACTGATGAACACTTTCTTAGTTATGTGTATGCTGTGGTTGGATACTGTATCAGATAATCCTGGTAGGTTTGGGTTAACCAGTGTTAACCCGGTCACCGATCTGGTTCTGTGTGAACGGGGTGTGACAATAGTGGTATCAGAGTGTGATGCTCTATTCCCCTCATAGAATACCATTAGACCCCATAGATTCTATAATAGGGAATGGGATTGGGTTAATGTAAAAACTTTAAAGAGATAAAAGCCTAAGAAAGAAAATAATAAAAATGGTTGCATTTAGATATTGCATTCATGGCATGCATGAGAGAAAATGAAAGGGTAATTAATTGATGTCATAACCCATCGAGTACGAGTTTAACGAAATTTTGGCAGCATAACGGCACAAAACGAGATTTCCAAAAAAAATTTCACACTAACACCTGATAAACAACAGATATTATATACATCAGTAATTATAATTAACAAAAGACACCACAATTAAACTACACAAGTATTCAAATATAAAAATTCACCACAAACCACCATCAAAACACATCACCCCACAAATAAGTCCAGTTACAGAGAAAGTACAAAGAATGAGAAAAGAAAGAAAAAAATTTCAATAAGATCAACAAAAATGAAACAGGTGAGAAGCTGGTGTGGACAAGCTAAGTCCTCACTGATCATCATCATCGTCATCGTCATCGTCTAATACTACTACGTTCCCCTGAGGTCTAGAGTTAACATTGAGTTGATGGTCGTAGTAGTCAAACCTCTAGTTCACCAGCCGTACCTCCCTCCGAAGTCGGCCAAAATCTACTGAAATGGCATTGGCCGTTATATCCAAGTCCTGGCCCAGTCTGAGAAAGGAATTCTCCAAAGTAGCCTGCCTCTCCAGGATGTGTTCCTCCCTAGAAGCACTTTCATCCAGTCTTCATAACAGTTGATCTTGCCCATCCTTCAAAGCCATCATAGTGGACATCATGCCCTCAAAATCATATGCACCACTCTCAGGTGGTGGGGCTCTATGCTGTGGGCCTGCAGCTCTAGTGAAGCCAGGATTAGCACCTCTCGACTCATGAGGCACCTCCTCAAGGATGTCCTCGTCCACAAAATCATCCTCCCCACCCTGAGGAACATAATCCTCATCCTCCTCACTAGACTCCTCCTCCATGGGAACATCCTCCCTAGGGGCAGCCCTCCTATCCCTACCTCTCTGAGCTCCTACTCTCTAAGGTACATCCATAAGAGTATGGAGACCCATCCTCAATAGATTCTCCCTGTCAAACTTATCTGCTGGAGTCTTCCCCTCCTCACCACTCAGGTCCACCCAAAAGAACTCAAAGATCCTGATGAGGATCCTGCCATATGGAAATCCTCCGTCCTCGGGGTGTGAAGTATGGTACTCCATCGTCTTGAGGTTGACGTAAGGCAAGCATAAGTGCTCAGTGCCTCCCTCTAAGGCCGTATAGATGCAGTAAGCCAAGAAGGCCGCCATGAAGCCCACCTGATTTCGATGACCTCCTCTGGGGATCAAGTTGAACTAGACCAATCGGGCAAACACACGAACCTCCGGGAAAAATGATGTCTCAGAATCCGGACGCGCACTGCTGCCACAGATGGTCACATAGATGTGGTCCGGTGTCTCCAAACTCAAAAACAGGCTCATGGGCTTACTCCTGGGAGGACTATGGAAACGATGCCCAGCTGAAGAGATACCCAAAATACTAGCCAGGGTGTCCACGATCAGCTGAATGTCCACCCCCTTTACCATGCTAATTATTGCATACTCCCCGTACTGGTAGGAAACCTCCAGGTTGCAGTAGAATCTACGAACCAACTGCTCATAGCACGGACGGTCTATGTGGAGGATAGACTGCCAGCCCAGTGCTGTGAACCTCTCCTGAAGCTGAGCCTTGTGGAAGTCGTCAACTACCACAGTCTTCTCCATCATTACAGACCTCTTTAGGAAGGCCTGCTAGTTGGTTGCTGCCTCTGAATAGCGGAAGAGCTCCTCGTCATAATCGGAAGAATCAATAGGGGCAGGTCCGGGTCACCCTGTGCGAGGGGCTGGAGAACTAGTCCCCGCACTCTTCCGTTTGGAAGCGGTGGTCTTACGCCGAGTGCCAGAGGATGCGGGCTCTTTGGCTTTGCGAGAAGAGATCCTGGCAAGAAAAGAGGAAAAAGGAGTGAGTAAGGAAAAAAGAGTAACAAAGGGAATAATAGATGTGTGAGTAGTAAGAGGAAGCCCCAAAACCCAATTCTCGCAAAATAGAAAATGTGACAAGTGAGGAGTGATAAAAAGCCTATGAATGAAATGCCTAGCCAATGACAAGACAGAGATTATGGCAAATCAGCAATGTGACGGAAAGGGCATATATATATATATATATATATATTTATATAGCATGGCAAGTAAAGAATGATAGAAAAAAAATCCCAATTCTCATTGTGCAAGTTCAATCTAAGGAAAAAAAAATGAAAAGACTCACAATAGAGTGAAGCATGAAGCTTACATGTTCATGGATGAAATGCCATTATTCTAAAATTTAGAATATGCAAAAACATCTACTATTATGATATTGAGGTGAAAGAGAATCAAAGAAACCCAACACAGAGATGGATGTTCATGGGAAGAAATGGGATTTCAAACATAAGGGACTTTCCATGATCTCTACAGCATGTTAAGTACAAATCAAACATAATGCATTGCATTTGAGTTATTAATTGGGAAGAAAAGGGCAGAAATTGAAGAAATCCCCAAATTTGAGAAAACTAGGGCACGGTTGGGGTTTCTCTCAAAAATTGAGAAGTAAATCCTAAAACTAGAAATAAATCACAAGGGAAACATCACATTTTCATGGAAACACTGTTCTATGGAAAGAAACGCGGGAAAAGAACCTAAATTAAAGACTACACATGAGTTCTACCCCCCCCAGGCACAAGTTCTGAGAAGAAAATGAGGAAGAAACTTACTTGTAAGTAGAGGAGTTGAACCTTCCCAAAAGCGCCGGATCGTTGAGTGAGATCGCGAGTGGAAGCGTCAAGAAGCTCTCAAAAATCGCCTGAGGGAGAGAGAGAGAGAGAGTGAGGAAGAAATGTGCGAACAAGGAAGAACAGGGGCTTAAATGCCCTGTTGGAAATGTTTGCTCGGGTAGGACCGGCGGGCCAACCTGCCCACCGGTGTCAGCCCGTCGGTTAAAGATTTGGACCGGCGGCCCATCCTGCCCTCCGGTGGCAGCCCGCCGGTTAAAAGAAAACTTGAAAAAAAAATGGGATTATTATTATTATTGTTATTATTAATATAATTGTTATTATTATTATTCTTATAATAATATGTTATGGTCAAGTGGGACCATTGACATACTTGTTGAAGCACTAATCCTGTATTTTTAGAGTTAAGTTGCTGTTAGTTGCAAACTATCATACACTATAATACCCTACGTGTTGGCATATAATTATGTGACGATATCAATTTTATGGTGTTTAACTAATGTGGTGTATGATATGTTCCAGGTACAGGGATACGATGGTACGTACTAGATCCGGTAGCAATGCGCAAGGTACCCCGCGTGGTCCTCGTCCAATCGGTCGACCCTCGAATCCCAGAAGGTCTCGCTCTGTGGGGCAAATCTCACTTCCACAACCTCCAGAGACCTTTGGTCAGGGTGGGGCACAAGAGGACCCACCTATGACTGCACTTCCGAACCCTCCAGCGGTTATTACTCTGGGGGATGTTGCTACCATAATTCAGCAGTCACAACAAGCTTTCCAGCAACAAATGCTTCAGCAACAGCAAGCATTTATGGCTGCTATTCAGCAACAATTGGACCTTTCTCAATCAGGTCAACCTCCCCGGATACTTACTCCACAGGACCCGCCTATAGGGTCTGGTACGGGGCCACAAGTGGGAGGTACACCTCCATTTCCGCCATTCAGTATTCCTCCGTATGGGGTGCCCCCTCCATACTCTTACTATCTAGCTTATGCTCCTAATTACCCGCCGACGAATAATACGTCAAAGGTAGTGGAGTCATTCAAGAGGAACTTGCCACCTGTATTCTCTAAGGTGGGGAGTGATCCTCTGGAACTGGACCAGTGGATCCAGGAGCTGGAGAAAATATTTGAGGTGATTGAGTACACTGATGCACAGAAACTCATTTGTGCGGGGTTGCAACTCAAGAAGGAGGCCACTCTTGGTGGCAAGCCTTTAAGCCCATATTGTTGGCAGCCCATCAGGAACCCACCTGGGAACAGTTCAAGGAGTTGTTCTTGGACAATCACTACCCACGCAGCTTCAGAGACCGCAAGGAGACGGAATTTATGGCCTCAACTCAAGGAGGTAAGACTATCCTTGAGTATTTGCAGCAGTTTGAGAGCTTGTTCCATTTTGCCCCTAGGCATATGAGAACAGCTGAAGAGAAGGCTGCAAGATTTTTGAAGGGCCTAAAGGCATCCATTAGGTCTGTACTTGAGGTCTTAGATTTGACCGACTATGGCCAGATTGTGCAGAAGGCCAAGACCATGGAGGATAAGCAGAAGGGAGAACAGTCCCTCACACCTAGACTATGGAAGAGAACAAATCCATTTTCGGATATGGGCAACCCCTCCAAGGCATACTGTAATACCCCGCTTCTTAAACCCGGTCTGATTTCGCGGTTGAACCGGTTTAACCATGCAAGAACCGAGCCAGAGGAAATTAGAGCGGGTTCCTTATGGGCTATGATGGCACGGGTGACCTTAAACACCGGCTGGCCCTACAAGTCCGAGCCAGTGCCAGAAGAGACGGGAGTGCCCAAACCGTGTACGTGCACCTACTATAAGGCTATGTACGGATAGAACAGGTATTATATCCATATTTTAAGGTTATATACGTATGCTACAT